>NC_139161.1:38694000-38704000 GCF_964270905.1 Leucopleurus acutus
GCCACCATTGAGTCGCCACGGCCCCTCAGCCCCGGCAAGGCCACCCTTGCCCCCACACCCCCCGCCGAGCTCAGGACCCCGCCCCTGGTGGCCGGCAGGCCCGGGGAAGCGGCCCCTGCCCTCGATCCCGCTCCCGCACCCGGCCGCGGTGACACGCCAGAGGGGCGGGGTGGGGGTGGGGGGCTTTTGTCGGAGGGAGCTGTGGAGGGACACACCGGCACAGAGGTGGCGGCGCCGGGGCTGGGCGCCGGTGGGGGCGGCCAGGTGCAGGTCGAGGGGCTCGCGGGCCGAAAGGAAGGCAACTGGGCGCGCGGCGGAGCCTGGGTCCGGGCCAGCCGCCCCGGGAGCGTCTGGGGTGCGGCTGCCTTCCAGGGCCGCCTTCTGGCCGCCTGGCCGGCCGGGCCGGCGGGGAGCGCCCCCGCCGGCGCGCGCCGTGGTGGGAGGGGCCTGAGGAGGTGGGGCCTGCAGCGGGGCCCGGCGGGGGCGGAGCCGGCGGCCCCCGCCGCGGGCGAGTAAAGGAGAAGGCGGGCGGAGCGGGAGGCAAAAAGCCTACAGCACCCGGTATTCCCAGGCGGTCTCCCATCCAAGTACTAACCAGGCCCGACCCTGCTTAGCTTCCGAGATCAGACGAGATCGGGCGCGTTCAGGGTGGTATGGCCGTAGACGGGGGCGGGGGCCGCGGGCGGCCTCTTGAGGCCCAGTTTCGCAGGCGCTGGCGCCTTAACGCCAGCCTGGCGGCCCGCCCGCCCCGGCAGGGCCCCCTCGCCCGCCCAGGCAGGGGCAACGGAGGTCTCGGGTATCGGGCGGCGGCGGAGGGTTTGGCGACCACCTCCCAGCCCAGGGCGGCCGTGACCCAGCAAAGCCTTCGGCGCTTGGCGCCCCGCCCAAGATCCCGCACGTCGCTCACAGGGACGTGGCCCCGGAGGCTTCAGGGCCCGGGGCCCGCGGTCCCTTGGGCATCGGCCCTGCCCGCCCACGCGGCGCTAGGCGCAGCGCAGCCGCAGCCCGGGCCGGCCCTGCTGCCCGACAGCAGCTGGCCCGAAGCCACTGGGAGCCACCATTGAGTCGCCACGGCCCCTCAGCCCCGGCAAGGCCACCCTTGCCCCCACACCCCCCGCCGAGCTCAGGACCCCGCCCCTGGTGGCCGGCAGGCCCGGGGAAGCGGCCCCTGCCCTCGATCCCGCTCCCGCACCCGGCCGCGGTGACACGCCAGAGGGGCGGGGTGGGGGTGGGGGGCTTTTGTCGGAGGGAGCTGTGGAGGGACACACCGGCACACAGGTGGCGGCGCCGGTGGGGGCGGCCAGGTGCAGGTCGAGGGGCTCGCGGGCCGAAAGGACGGCAACTGGGCCCGCGGCGGAGCCTGGGTCCGGGCCAGCCGCCCCGGGAGCGTCTGGGGTGCGGCTGCCTTCCAGGGCCGCCTTCTGGCCGCCTGGCCGGCCGGGCCGGCGGGGAGCGCCCCCGCCGGCGCGCGCCGTGGTGGGAGGGGCCTGAGGAGGTGGGGCCTGCAGCGGGGCCCGGCGGGGGCGGAGCCGGCGGCCCCCGCCGCGGGCGAGTAAAGGTGAAGGCGGGCGGAGCGGGAGGCAAAAAGCCTACAGCACCCGGTATTCCCAGGCGGTCTCCCATCCAAGTACTAACCAGGCCCGACCCTGCTTAGCTTCCGAGATCAGACGAGATCGGGCGCGTTCAGGGTGGTATGGCCGTAGACGGGGGCGGGGGCCGCGGGCTGCCTCTTGAGGCCCAGTTTCGCAGGCGCTGGCGCCTTAACGCCAGCCTGGCGGCCCGCCCGCCCCGGCAGGGCCCCCTCGCCCGCCCAGGCAGGGGCAACGGAGGTCTCGGGTATCGGGCGGCGGCGGAGGGTTTGGCGACCACCTCCCAGCCCAGGGCGGCCGTGACCCAGCAAAGCCTTCGGCGCTTGGCGCCCCGCCCAAGATCCCGCACGTCGCTCACAGGGACGTGGCCCCGGAGGCTTCAGGGCCCGGGGCCCGCGGTCCCTTGGGCATCGGCCCTGCCCGCCCACGCGGCGCTAGGCGCAGCGCAGCCGCAGCCCGGGCCGGCCCTGCTGCCCGACAGCAGCTGGCCCGAAGCCACTGGGAGCCACCATTGAGTCGCCACGGCCCCTCAGCCCCGGCAAGGCCACCCTTGCCCCCACACCCCCCGCCGAGCTCAGGACCCCGCCCCTGGTGGCCGGCAGGCCCGGGGAAGCGGCCCCTGCCCTCGATCCCGCTCCCGCACCCGGCCGCGGTGACACGCCAGAGGGGCGGGGTGGGGGTGGGGGGCTTTTGTCGGAGGGAGCTGTGGAGGGACACACCGGCACAGAGGTGGCGGCGCCGGGGCTGGGCGCCGGTGGGGGCGGCCAGGTGCAGGTCGAGGGGCTCGCGGGCCGAAAGGAAGGCAACTGGGCGCGCGGCGGAGCCTGGGTCCGGGCCAGCCGCCCCGGGAGCGTCTGGGGTGCGGCTGCCTTCCAGGGCCGCCTTCTGGCCGCCTGGCCGGCCGGGCCGGCGGGGAGCGCCCCCGCCGGCGCGCGCCGTGGTGGGAGGGGCCTGAGGAGGTGGGGCCTGCAGCGGGGCCCGGCGGGGGCGGAGCCGGCGGCCCCCGCCGCGGGCGAGTAAAGGAGAAGGCGGGCGGAGCGGGAGGCAAAAAGCCTACAGCACCCGGTATTCCCAGGCGGTCTCCCATCCAAGTACTAACCAGGCCCGACCCTGCTTAGCTTCCGAGATCAGACGAGATCGGGCGCGTTCAGGGTGGTATGGCCGTAGACGGGGGCGGGGGCCGCGGGCTGCCTCTTGAGGCCCAGTTTCGCAGGCGCTGGCGCCTTAACGCCAGCCTGGCGGCCCGCCCGCCCCGGCAGGGCCCCCTCGCCCGCCCAGGCAGGGGCAACGGAGGTCTCGGGTATCGGGCGGCGGCGGAGGGTTTGGCGACCACCTCCCAGCCCAGGGCGGCCGTGACCCAGCAAAGCCTTCGGCGCTTGGCGCCCCGCCCAAGATCCCGCACGTCGCTCACAGGGACGTGGCCCCGGAGGCTTCAGGGCCCGGGGCCCGCGGTCCCTTGGGCATCGGCCCTGCCCGCCCACGCGGCGCTAGGCGCAGCGCAGCCGCAGCCCGGGCCGGCCCTGCTGCCCGACAGCAGCTGGCCCGAAGCCACTGGGAGCCACCATTGAGTCGCCACGGCCCCTCAGCCCCGGCAAGGCCACCCTTGCCCCCACACCCCCCGCCGAGCTCAGGACCCCGCCCCTGGTGGCCGGCAGGCCCGGGGAAGCGGCCCCTGCCCTCGATCCCGCTCCCGCACCCGGCCGCGGTGACACGCCAGAGGGGCGGGGTGGGGGTGGGGGGCTTTTGTCGGAGGGAGCTGTGGAGGGACACACCGGCACAGAGGTGGCGGCGCCGGGGCTGGGCGCCGGTGGGGGCGGCCAGGTGCAGGTCGAGGGGCTCGCGGGCCGAAAGGAAGGCAACTGGGCGCGCGGCGGAGCCTGGGTCCGGGCCAGCCGCCCCGGGAGCGTCTGGGGTGCGGCTGCCTTCCAGGGCCGCCTTCTGGCCGCCTGGCCGGCCGGGCCGGCGGGGAGCGCCCCCGCCGGCGCGCGCCGTGGTGGGAGGGGCCTGAGGAGGTGGGGCCTGCAGCGGGGCCCGGCGGGGGCGGAGCCGGCGGCCCCCGCCGCGGGCGAGTAAAGGAGAAGGCGGGCGGAGCGGGAGGCAAAAAGCCTACAGCACCCGGTATTCCCAGGCGGTCTCCCATCCAAGTACTAACCAGGCCCGACCCTGCTTAGCTTCCGAGATCAGACGAGATCGGGCGCGTTCAGGGTGGTATGGCCGTAGACGGGGGCGGGGGCCGCGGGCTGCCTCTTGAGGCCCAGTTTCGCAGGCGCTGGCGCCTTAACGCCAGCCTGGCGGCCCGCCCGCCCCGGCAGGGCCCCCTCGCCCGCCCAGGCAGGGGCAACGGAGGTCTCGGGTATCGGGCGGCGGCGGAGGGTTTGGCGACCACCTCCCAGCCCAGGGCGGCCGTGACCCAGCAAAGCCTTCGGCGCTTGGCGCCCCGCCCAAGATCCCGCACGTCGCTCACAGGGACGTGGCCCCGGAGGCTTCAGGGCCCGGGGCCCGCGGTCCCTTGGGCATCGGCCCTGCCCGCCCACGCGGCGCTAGGCGCAGCGCAGCCGCAGCCCGGGCCGGCCCTGCTGCCCGACAGCAGCTGGCCCGAAGCCACTGGGAGCCACCATTGAGTCGCCACGGCCCCTCAGCCCCGGCAAGGCCACCCTTGCCCCCACACCCCCCGCCGAGCTCAGGACCCCGCCCCTGGTGGCCGGCAGGCCCGGGGAAGCGGCCCCTGCCCTCGATCCCGCTCCCGCACCCGGCCGCGGTGACACGCCAGAGGGGCGGGGTGGGGGTGGGGGGCTTTTGTCGGAGGGAGCTGTGGAGGGACACACCGGCACACAGGTGGCGGCGCCGGGGCTGGGCGCCGGTGGGGGCGGCCAGGTGCAGGTCGAGGGGCTCGCGGGCCGAAAGGAAGGCAACTGGGCGCGCGGCGGAGCCTGGGTCCGGGCCAGCCGCCCCGGGAGCGTCTGGGGTGCGGCTGCCTTCCAGGGCCGCCTTCTGGCCGCCTGGCCGGCCGGGCCGGCGGGGAGCGCCCCCGCCGGCGCGCGCCGTGGTGGGAGGGGCCTGAGGAGGTGGGGCCTGCAGCGGGGCCCGGCGGGGGCGGAGCCGGCGGCCCCCGCCGCGGGCGAGTAAAGGAGAAGGCGGGCGGAGCGGGAGGCAAAAAGCCTACAGCACCCGGTATTCCCAGGCGGTCTCCCATCCAAGTACTAACCAGGCCCGACCCTGCTTAGCTTCCGAGATCAGACGAGATCGGGCGCGTTCAGGGTGGTATGGCCGTAGACGGGGGCGGGGGCCGCGGGCTGCCTCTTGAGGCCCAGTTTCGCAGGCGCTGGCGCCTTAACGCCAGCCTGGCGGCCCGCCCGCCCCGGCAGGGCCCCCTCGCCCGCCCAGGCAGGGGCAACGGAGGTCTCGGGTATCGGGCGGCGGCGGAGGGTTTGGCGACCACCTCCCAGCCCAGGGCGGCCGTGACCCAGCAAAGCCTTCGGCGCTTGGCGCCCCGCCCAAGATCCCGCACGTCGCTCACAGGGACGTGGCCCCGGAGGCTTCAGGGCCCGGGGCCCGCGGTCCCTTGGGCATCGGACCTGCCCGCCCACGCGGCGCTAGGCGCAGCGCAGCCGCAGCCCGGGCCGGCCCTGCTGCCCGACAGCAGCTGGCCCGAAGCCACTGGGAGCCACCATTGAGTCGCCACGGCCCCTCAGCCCCGGCAAGGCCACCCTTGCCCCCACACCCCCCGCCGAGCTCAGGACCCCGCCCCTGGTGGCCGGCAGGCCCGGGGAAGCGGCCCCTGCCCTCGATCCCGCTCCCGCACCCGGCCGCGGTGACACGCCAGAGGGGCGGGGTGGGGGTGGGGGGCTTTTGTCGGAGGGAGCTGTGGAGGGACACACCGGCACAGAGGTGGCGGCGCCGGGGCTGGGCGCCGGTGGGGGCGGCCAGGTGCAGGTCGAGGGGCTCGCGGGCCGAAAGGAAGGCAACTGGGCGCGCGGCGGAGCCTGGGTCCGGGCCAGCCGCCCCGGGAGCGTCTGGGGTGCGGCTGCCTTCCAGGGCCGCCTTCTGGCCGCCTGGCCGGCCGGGCCGGCGGGGAGCGCCCCCGCCGGCGCGCGCCGTGGTGGGAGGGGCCTGAGGAGGTGGGGCCTGCAGCGGGGCCCGGCGGGGGCGGAGCCGGCGGCCCCCGCCGCGGGCGAGTAAAGGAGAAGGCGGGCGGAGCGGGAGGCAAAAAGCCTACAGCACCCGGTATTCCCAGGCGGTCTCCCATCCAAGTACTAACCAGGCCCGACCCTGCTTAGCTTCCGAGATCAGACGAGATCGGGCGCGTTCAGGGTGGTATGGCCGTAGACGGGGGCGGGGGCCGCGGGCTGCCTCTTGAGGCCCAGTTTCGCAGGCGCTGGCGCCTTAACGCCAGCCTGGCGGCCCGCCCGCCCCGGCAGGGCCCCCTCGCCCGCCCAGGCAGGGGCAACGGAGGTCTCGGGTATCGGGCGGCGGCGGAGGGTTTGGCGACCACCTCCCAGCCCAGGGCGGCCGTGACCCAGCAAAGCCTTCGGCGCTTGGCGCCCCGCCCAAGATCCCGCACGTCGCTCACAGGGACGTGGCCCCGGAGGCTTCAGGGCCCGGGGCCCGCGGTCCCTTGGGCATCGGCCCTGCCCGCCCACGCGGCGCTAGGCGCAGCGCAGCCGCAGCCCGGGCCGGCCCTGCTGCCCGACAGCAGCTGGCCCGAAGCCACTGGGAGCCACCATTGAGTCGCCACGGCCCCTCAGCCCCGGCAAGGCCACCCTTGCCCCCACACCCCCCGCCGAGCTCAGGACCCCGCCCCTGGTGGCCGGCAGGCCCGGGGAAGCGGCCCCTGCCCTCGATCCCGCTCCCGCACCCGGCCGCGGTGACACGCCAGAGGGGCGGGGTGGGGGTGGGGGGCTTTTGTCGGAGGGAGCTGTGGAGGGACACACCGGCACAGAGGTGGCGGCGCCGGGGCTGGGCGCCGGTGGGGGCGGCCAGGTGCAGGTCGAGGGGCTCGCGGGCCGAAAGGAAGGCAACTGGGCGCGCGGCGGAGCCTGGGTCCGGGCCAGCCGCCCCGGGAGCGTCTGGGGTGCGGCTGCCTTCCAGGGCCGCCTTCTGGCCGCCTGGCCGGCCGGGCCGGCGGGGAGCGCCCCCGCCGGCGCGCGCCGTGGTGGGAGGGGCCTGAGGAGGTGGGGCCTGCAGCGGGGCCCGGCGGGGGCGGAGCCGGCGGCCCCCGCCGCGGGCGAGTAAAGGAGAAGGCGGGCGGAGCGGGAGGCAAAAAGCCTACAGCACCCGGTATTCCCAGGCGGTCTCCCATCCAAGTACTAACCAGGCCCGACCCTGCTTAGCTTCCGAGATCAGACGAGATCGGGCGCGTTCAGGGTGGTATGGCCGTAGACGGGGGCGGGGGCCGCGGGCTGCCTCTTGAGGCCCAGTTTCGCAGGCGCTGGCGCCTTAACGCCAGCCTGGCGGCCCGCCCGCCCCGGCAGGGCCCCCTCGCCCGCCCAGGCAGGGGCAACGGAGGTCTCGGGTATCGGGCGGCGGCGGAGGGTTTGGCGACCACCTCCCAGCCCAGGGCGGCCGTGACCCAGCAAAGCCTTCGGCGCTTGGCGCCCCGCCCAAGATCCCGCACGTCGCTCACAGGGACGTGGCCCCGGAGGCTTCAGGGCCCGGGGCCCGCGGTCCCTTGGGCATCGGACCTGCCCGCCCACGCGGCGCTAGGCGCAGCGCAGCCGCAGCCCGGGCCGGCCCTGCTGCCCGACAGCAGCTGGCCCGAAGCCACTGGGAGCCACCATTGAGTCGCCACGGCCCCTCAGCCCCGGCAAGGCCACCCTTGCCCCCACACCCCCCGCCGAGCTCAGGACCCCGCCCCTGGTGGCCGGCAGGCCCGGGGAAGCGGCCCCTGCCCTCGATCCCGCTCCCGCACCCGGCCGCGGTGACACGCCAGAGGGGCGGGGTGGGGGTGGGGGGCTTTTGTCGGAGGGAGCTGTGGAGGGACACACCGGCACACAGGTGGCGGCGCCGGGGCTGGGCGCCGGTGGGGGCGGCCAGGTGCAGGTCGAGGGGCTCGCGGGCCGAAAGGAAGGCAACTGGGCGCGCGGCGGAGCCTGGGTCCGGGCCAGCCGCCCCGGGAGCGTCTGGGGTGCGGCTGCCTTCCAGGGCCGCCTTCTGGCCGCCTGGCCGGCCGGGCCGGCGGGGAGCGCCCCCGCCGGCGCGCGCCGTGGTGGGAGGGGCCTGAGGAGGTGGGGCCTGCAGCGGGGCCCGGCGGGGGCGGAGCCGGCGGCCCCCGCCGCGGGCGAGTAAAGGTGAAGGCGGGCGGAGCGGGAGGCAAAAAGCCTACAGCACCCGGTATTCCCAGGCGGTCTCCCATCCAAGTACTAACCAGGCCCGACCCTGCTTAGCTTCCGAGATCAGACGAGATCGGGCGCGTTCAGGGTGGTATGGCCGTAGACGGGGGCGGGGGCCGCGGGCTGCCTCTTGAGGCCCAGTTTCGCAGGCGCTGGCGCCTTAACGCCAGCCTGGCGGCCCGCCCGCCCCGGCAGGGCCCCCTCGCCCGCCCAGGCAGGGGCAACGGAGGTCTCGGGTATCGGGCGGCGGCGGAGGGTTTGGCGACCACCTCCCAGCCCAGGGCGGCCGTGACCCAGCAAAGCCTTCGGCGCTTGGCGCCCCGCCCAAGATCCCGCACGTCGCTCACAGGGACGTGGCCCCGGAGGCTTCAGGGCCCGGGGCCCGCGGTCCCTTGGGCATCGGCCCTGCCCGCCCACGCGGCGCTAGGCGCAGCGCAGCCGCAGCCCGGGCCGGCCCTGCTGCCCGACAGCAGCTGGCCCGAAGCCACTGGGAGCCACCATTGAGTCGCCACGGCCCCTCAGCCCCGGCAAGGCCACCCTTGCCCCCACACCCCCCGCCGAGCTCAGGACCCCGCCCCTGGTGGCCGGCAGGCCCGGGGAAGCGGCCCCTGCCCTCGATCCCGCTCCCGCACCCGGCCGCGGTGACACGCCAGAGGGGCGGGGTGGGGGTGGGGGGCTTTTGTCGGAGGGAGCTGTGGAGGGACACACCGGCACAGAGGTGGCGGCGCCGGGGCTGGGCGCCGGTGGGGGCGGCCAGGTGCAGGTCGAGGGGCTCGCGGGCCGAAAGGAAGGCAACTGGGCGCGCGGCGGAGCCTGGGTCCGGGCCAGCCGCCCCGGGAGCGTCTGGGGTGCGGCTGCCTTCCAGGGCCGCCTTCTGGCCGCCTGGCCGGCCGGGCCGGCGGGGAGCGCCCCCGCCGGCGCGCGCCGTGGTGGGAGGGGCCTGAGGAGGTGGGGCCTGCAGCGGGGCCCGGCGGGGGCGGAGCCGGCGGCCCCCGCCGCGGGCGAGTAAAGGAGAAGGCGGGCGGAGCGGGAGGCAAAAAGCCTACAGCACCCGGTATTCCCAGGCGGTCTCCCATCCAAGTACTAACCAGGCCCGACCCTGCTTAGCTTCCGAGATCAGACGAGATCGGGCGCGTTCAGGGTGGTATGGCCGTAGACGGGGGCGGGGGCCGCGGGCTGCCTCTTGAGGCCCAGTTTCGCAGGCGCTGGCGCCTTAACGCCAGCCTGGCGGCCCGCCCGCCCCGGCAGGGCCCCCTCGCCCGCCCAGGCAGGGGCAACGGAGGTCTCGGGTATCGGGCGGCGGCGGAGGGTTTGGCGACCACCTCCCAGCCCAGGGCGGCCGTGACCCAGCAAAGCCTTCGGCGCTTGGCGCCCCGCCCAAGATCCCGCACGTCGCTCACAGGGACGTGGCCCCGGAGGCTTCAGGACCCGGGGCCCGCGGTCCCTTGGGCATCGGCCCTGCCCGCCCACGCGGCGCTAGGCGCAGCGCAGCCGCAGCCCGGGCCGGCCCTGCTGCCCGACAGCAGCTGGCCCGAAGCCACTGGGAGCCACCATTGAGTCGCCACGGCCCCTCAGCCCCGGCAAGGCCACCCTTGCCCCCACACCCCCCGCCGAGCTCAGGACCCCGCCCCTGGTGGCCGGCAGGCCCGGGGAAGCGGCCCCTGCCCTCGATCCCGCTCCCGCACCCGGCCGCGGTGACACGCCAGAGGGGCGGGGTGGGGGTGGGGGGCTTTTGTCGGAGGGAGCTGTGGAGGGACACACTGGCACAGAGGTGGCGGCGCCGGGGCTGGGCGCCGGTGGGGGCGGCCAGGTGCAGGTCGAGGGGCTCGCGGGCCGAAAGGAAGGCAACTGGGCGCGCGGCGGAGCCTGGGTCCGGGCCAGCCGCCCCGGGAGCGTCTGGGGTGCGGCTGCCTTCCAGGGCCGCCTTCTGGCCGCCTGGCCGGCCGGGCCGGCGGGGAGCGCCCCCGCCGGCGCGCGCCGTGGTGGGAGGGGCCTGAGGAGGTGGGGCCTGCAGCGGGGCCCGGCGGGGGCGGAGCCGGCGGCCCCCGCCGCGGGCGAGTAAAGGAGAAGGCGGGCGGAGCG
>NC_139161.1:38719000-38746500 GCF_964270905.1 Leucopleurus acutus
GGGTATCGGGCGGCGGCGGAGGGTTTGGCGACCACCTCCCAGCCCAGGGCGGCCGTGACCCAGCAAAGCCTTCGGCGCTTGGCGCCCCGCCCAAGATCCCGCACGTCGCTCACAGGGACGTGGCCCCGGAGGCTTCAGGGCCCGGGGCCCGCGGTCCCTTGGGCATCGGCCCTGCCCGCCCACGCGGCGCTAGGCGCAGCGCAGCCGCAGCCCGGGCCGGCCCTGCTGCCCGACAGCAGCTGGCCCGAAGCCACTGGGAGCCACCATTGAGTCGCCACGGCCCCTCAGCCCCGGCAAGGCCACCCTTGCCCCCACACCCCCCGCCGAGCTCAGGACCCCGCCCCTGGTGGCCGGCAGGCCCGGGGAAGCGGCCCCTGCCCTCGATCCCGCTCCCGCACCCGGCCGCGGTGACACGCCAGAGGGGCGGGGTGGGGGTGGGGGGCTTTTGTCGGAGGGAGCTGTGGAGGGACACACCGGCACAGAGGTGGCGGCGCCGGGGCTGGGCGCCGGTGGGGGCGGCCAGGTGCAGGTCGAGGGGCTCGCGGGCCGAAAGGAAGGCAACTGGGCGCGCGGCGGAGCCTGGGTCCGGGCCAGCCGCCCCGGAAGCGTCTGGGGTGCGGCTGCCTTCCAGGGCCGCCTTCTGGCCGCCTGGCCGGCCGGGCCGGCGGGGAGCGCCCCCGCCGGCGCGCGCCGTGGTGGGAGGGGCCTGAGGAGGTGGGGCCTGCAGCGGGGCCCGGCGGGGGCGGAGCCGGCGGCCCCCGCCGCGGGCGAGTAAAGGAGAAGGCGGGCGGAGCGGGAGGCAAAAAGCCTACAGCACCCGGTATTCCCAGGCGGTCTCCCATCCAAGTACTAACCAGGCCCGACCCTGCTTAGCTTCCGAGATCAGACGAGATCGGGCGCGTTCAGGGTGGTATGGCCGTAGACGGGGGCGGGGGCCGCGGGCTGCCTCTTGAGGCCCAGTTTCGCAGGCGCTGGCGCCTTAACGCCAGCCTGGCGGCCCGCCCGCCCCGGCAGGGCCCCCTCGCCCGCCCAGGCAGGGGCAACGGAGGTCTCGGGTATCGGGCGGCGGCGGAGGGTTTGGCGACCACCTCCCAGCCCAGGGCGGCCGTGACCCAGCAAAGCCTTCGGCGCTTGGCGCCCCGCCCAAGATCCCGCACGTCGCTCACAGGGACGTGGCCCCGGAGGCTTCAGGGCCCGGGGCCCGCGGTCCCTTGGGCATCGGACCTGCCCGCCCACGCGGCGCTAGGCGCAGCGCAGCCGCAGCCCGGGCCGGCCCTGCTGCCCGACAGCAGCTGGCCCGAAGCCACTGGGAGCCACCATTGAGTCGCCACGGCCCCTCAGCCCCGGCAAGGCCACCCTTGCCCCCACACCCCCCGCCGAGCTCAGGACCCCGCCCCTGGTGGCCGGCAGGCCCGGGGAAGCGGCCCCTGCCCTCGATCCCGCTCCCGCACCCGGCCGCGGTGACACGCCAGAGGGGCGGGGTGGGGGTGGGGGGCTTTTGTCGGAGGGAGCTGTGGAGGGACACACCGGCACAGAGGTGGCGGCGCCGGGGCTGGGCGCCGGTGGGGGCGGCCAGGTGCAGGTCGAGGGGCTCGCGGGCCGAAAGGAAGGCAACTGGGCGCGCGGCGGAGCCTGGGTCCGGGCCAGCCGCCCCGGGAGCGTCTGGGGTGCGGCTGCCTTCCAGGGCCGCCTTCTGGCCGCCTGGCCGGCCGGGCCGGCGGGGAGCGCCCCCGCCGGCGCGCGCCGTGGTGGGAGGGGCCTGAGGAGGTGGGGCCTGCAGCGGGGCCCGGCGGGGGCGGAGCCGGCGGCCCCCGCCGCGGGCGAGTAAAGGAGAAGGCGGGCGGAGCGGGAGGCAAAAAGCCTACAGCACCCGGTATTCCCAGGCGGTCTCCCATCCAAGTACTAACCAGGCCCGACCCTGCTTAGCTTCCGAGATCAGACGAGATCGGGCGCGTTCAGGGTGGTATGGCCGTAGACGGGGGCGGGGGCCGCGGGCTGCCTCTTGAGGCCCAGTTTCGCAGGCGCTGGCGCCTTAACGCCAGCCTGGCGGCCCGCCCGCCCCGGCAGGGCCCCCTCGCCCGCCCAGGCAGGGGCAACGGAGGTCTCGGGTATCGGGCGGCGGCGGAGGGTTTGGCGACCACCTCCCAGCCCAGGGCGGCCGTGACCCAGCAAAGCCTTCGGCGCTTGGCGCCCCGCCCAAGATCCCGCACGTCGCTCACAGGGACGTGGCCCCGGAGGCTTCAGGGCCCGGGGCCCGCGGTCCCTTGGGCATCGGCCCTGCCCGCCCACGCGGCGCTAGACGCAGCGCAGCCGCAGCCCGGGCCGGCCCTGCTGCCCGACAGCAGCTGGCCCGAAGCCACTGGGAGCCACCATTGAGTCGCCACGGCCCCTCAGCCCCGGCAAGGCCACCCTTGCCCCCACACCCCCCGCCGAGCTCAGGACCCCGCCCCTGGTGGCCGGCAGGCCCGGGGAAGCGGCCCCTGCCCTCGATCCCGCTCCCGCACCCGGCCGCGGTGACACGCCAGAGGGGCGGGGTGGGGGTGGGGGGCTTTTGTCGGAGGGAGCTGTGGAGGGACACACCGGCACAGAGGTGGCGGCGCCGGGGCTGGGCGCCGGTGGGGGCGGCCAGGTGCAGGTCGAGGGGCTCGCGGGCCGAAAGGAAGGCAACTGGGCGCGCGGCGGAGCCTGGGTCCGGGCCAGCCGCCCCGGGAGCGTCTGGGGTGCGGCTGCCTTCCAGGGCCGCCTTCTGGCCGCCTGGCCGGCCGGGCCGGCGGGGAGCGCCCCCGCCGGCGCGCGCCGTGTTGGGAGGGGCCTGAGGAGGTGGGGCCTGCAGCGGGGCCCGGCGGGGGCGGAGCCGGCGGCCCCCGCCGCGGGCGAGTAAAGGAGAAGGCGGGCGGAGCGGGAGGCAAAAAGCCTACAGCACCCGGTATTCCCAGGCGGTCTCCCATCCAAGTACTAACCAGGCCCGACCCTGCTTAGCTTCCGAGATCAGACGAGATCGGGCGCGTTCAGGGTGGTATGGCCGTAGACGGGGGCGGGGGCCGCGGGCTGCCTCTTGAGGCCCAGTTTCGCAGGCGCTGGCGCCTTAACGCCAGCCTGGCGGCCCGCCCGCCCCGGCAGGGCCCCCTCGCCCGCCCAGGCAGGGGCAACGGAGGTCTCGGGTATCGGGCGGCGGCGGAGGGTTTGGCGACCACCTCCCAGCCCAGGGCGGCCGTGACCCAGCAAAGCCTTCGGCGCTTGGCGCCCCGCCCAAGATCCCGCACGTCGCTCACAGGGACGTGGCCCCGGAGGCTTCAGGGCCCGGGGCCCGCGGTCCCTTGGGCATCGGCCCTGCCCGCCCACGCGGCGCTAGGCGCAGCGCAGCCGCAGCCCGGGCCGGCCCTGCTGCCCGACAGCAGCTGGCCCGAAGCCACTGGGAGCCACCATTGAGTCGCCACGGCCCCTCAGCCCCGGCAAGGCCACCCTTGCCCCCACACCCCCCGCCGAGCTCAGGACCCCGCCCCTGGTGGCCGGCAGGCCCGGGGAAGCGGCCCCTGCCCTCGATCCCGCTCCCGCACCCGGCCGCGGTGACACGCCAGAGGGGCGGGGTGGGGGTGGGGGGCTTTTGTCGGAGGGAGCTGTGGAGGGACACACCGGCACACAGGTGGCGGCGCCGGGGCTGGGCGCCGGTGGGGGCGGCCAGGTGCAGGTCGAGGGGCTCGCGGGCCGAAAGGAAGGCAACTGGGCGCGCGGCGGAGCCTGGGTCCGGGCCAGCCGCCCCGGGAGCGTCTGGGGTGCGGCTGCCTTCCAGGGCCGCCTTCTGGCCGCCTGGCCGGCCGGGCCGGCGGGGAGCGCCCCCGCCGGCGCGCGCCGTGGTGGGAGGGGCCTGAGGAGGTGGGGCCTGCAGCGGGGCCCGGCGGGGGCGGAGCCGGCGGCCCCCGCCGCGGGCGAGTAAAGGAGAAGGCGGGCGGAGCGGGAGGCAAAAAGCCTACAGCACCCGGTATTCCCAGGCGGTCTCCCATCCAAGTACTAACCAGGCCCGACCCTGCTTAGCTTCCGAGATCAGACGAGATCGGGCGCGTTCAGGGTGGTATGGCCGTAGACGGGGGCGGGGGCCGCGGGCTGCCTCTTGAGGCCCAGTTTCGCAGGCGCTGGCGCCTTAACGCCAGCCTGGCGGCCCGCCCGCCCCGGCAGGGCCCCCTCGCCCGCCCAGGCAGGGGCAACGGAGGTCTCGGGTATCGGGCGGCGGCGGAGGGTTTGGCGACCACCTCCCAGCCCAGGGCGGCCGTGACCCAGCAAAGCCTTCGGCGCTTGGCGCCCCGCCCAAGATCCCGCACGTCGCTCACAGGGACGTGGCCCCGGAGGCTTCAGGGCCCGGGGCCCGCGGTCCCTTGGGCATCGGCCCTGCCCGCCCACGCGGCGCTAGGCGCAGCGCAGCCGCAGCCCGGGCCGGCCCTGCTGCCCGACAGCAGCTGGCCCGAAGCCACTGGGAGCCACCATTGAGTCGCCACGGCCCCTCAGCCCCGGCAAGGCCACCCTTGCCCCCACACCCCCCGCCGAGCTCAGGACCCCGCCCCTGGTGGCCGGCAGGCCCGGGGAAGCGGCCCCTGCCCTCGATCCCGCTCCCGCACCCGGCCGCGGTGACACGCCAGAGGGGCGGGGTGGGGGTGGGGGGCTTTTGTCGGAGGGAGCTGTGGAGGGACACACCGGCACAGAGGTGGCGGCGCCGGGGCTGGGCGCCGGTGGGGGCGGCCAGGTGCAGGTCGAGGGGCTCGCGGGCCGAAAGGAAGGCAACTGGGCGCGCGGCGGAGCCTGGGTCCGGGCCAGCCGCCCCGGGAGCGTCTGGGGTGCGGCTGCCTTCCAGGGCCGCCTTCTGGCCGCCTGGCCGGCCGGGCCGGCGGGGAGCGCCCCCGCCGGCGCGCGCCGTGGTGGGAGGGGCCTGAGGAGGTGGGGCCTGCAGCGGGGCCCGGCGGGGGCGGAGCCGGCGGCCCCCGCCGCGGGCGAGTAAAGGAGAAGGCGGGCGGAGCGGGAGGCAAAAAGCCTACAGCACCCGGTATTCCCAGGCGGTCTCCCATCCAAGTACTAACCAGGCCCGACCCTGCTTAGCTTCCGAGATCAGACGAGATCGGGCGCGTTCAGGGTGGTATGGCCGTAGACGGGGGCGGGGGCCGCGGGCTGCCTCTTGAGGCCCAGTTTCGCAGGCGCTGGCGCCTTAACGCCAGCCTGGCGGCCCGCCCGCCCCGGCAGGGCCCCCTCGCCCGCCCAGGCAGGGGCAACGGAGGTCTCGGGTATCGGGCGGCGGCGGAGGGTTTGGCGACCACCTCCCAGCCCAGGGCGGCCGTGACCCAGCAAAGCCTTCGGCGCTTGGCGCCCCGCCCAAGATCCCGCACGTCGCTCACAGGGACGTGGCCCCGGAGGCTTCAGGGCCCGGGGCCCGCGGTCCCTTGGGCATCGGCCCTGCCCGCCCACGCGGCGCTAGGCGCAGCGCAGCCGCAGCCCGGGCCGGCCCTGCTGCCCGACAGCAGCTGGCCCGAAGCCACTGGGAGCCACCATTGAGTCGCCACGGCCCCTCAGCCCCGGCAAGGCCACCCTTGCCCCCACACCCCCCGCCGAGCTCAGGACCCCGCCCCTGGTGGCCGGCAGGCCCGGGGAAGCGGCCCCTGCCCTCGATCCCGCTCCCGCACCCGGCCGCGGTGACACGCCAGAGGGGCGGGGTGGGGGTGGGGGGCTTTTGTCGGAGGGAGCTGTGGAGGGACACACCGGCACACAGGTGGCGGCGCCGGGGCTGGGCGCCGGTGGGGGCGGCCAGGTGCAGGTCGAGGGGCTCGCGGGCCGAAAGGAAGGCAACTGGGCGCGCGGCGGAGCCTGGGTCCGGGCCAGCCGCCCCGGGAGCGTCTGGGGTGCGGCTGCCTTCCAGGGCCGCCTTCTGGCCGCCTGGCCGGCCGGGCCGGCGGGGAGCGCCCCCGCCGGCGCGCGCCGTGGTGGGAGGGGCCTGAGGAGGTGGGGCCTGCAGCGGGGCCCGGCGGGGGCGGAGCCGGCGGCCCCCGCCGCGGGCGAGTAAAGGAGAAGGCGGGCGGAGCGGGAGGCAAAAAGCCTACAGCACCCGGTATTCCCAGGCGGTCTCCCATCCAAGTACTAACCAGGCCCGACCCTGCTTAGCTTCCGAGATCAGACGAGATCGGGCGCGTTCAGGGTGGTATGGCCGTAGACGGGGGCGGGGGCCGCGGGCTGCCTCTTGAGGCCCAGTTTCGCAGGCGCTGGCGCCTTAACGCCAGCCTGGCGGCCCGCCCGCCCCGGCAGGGCCCCCTCGCCCGCCCAGGCAGGGGCAACGGAGGTCTCGGGTATCGGGCGGCGGCGGAGGGTTTGGCGACCACCTCCCAGCCCAGGGCGGCCGTGACCCAGCAAAGCCTTCGGCGCTTGGCGCCCCGCCCAAGATCCCGCACGTCGCTCACAGGGACGTGGCCCCGGAGGCTTCAGGGCCCGGGGCCCGCGGTCCCTTGGGCATCGGCCCTGCCCGCCCACGCGGCGCTAGGCGCAGCGCAGCCGCAGCCCGGGCCGGCCCTGCTGCCCGACAGCAGCTGGCCCGAAGCCACTGGGAGCCACCATTGAGTCGCCACGGCCCCTCAGCCCCGGCAAGGCCACCCTTGCCCCCACACCCCCCGCCGAGCTCAGGACCCCGCCCCTGGTGGCCGGCAGGCCCGGGGAAGCGGCCCCTGCCCTCGATCCCGCTCCCGCACCCGGCCGCGGTGACACGCCAGAGGGGCGGGGTGGGGGTGGGGGGCTTTTGTCGGAGGGAGCTGTGGAGGGACACACCGGCACAGAGGTGGCGGCGCCGGGGCTGGGCGCCGGTGGGGGCGGCCAGGTGCAGGTCGAGGGGCTCGCGGGCCGAAAGGAAGGCAACTGGGCGCGCGGCGGAGCCTGGGTCCGGGCCAGCCGCCCCGGGAGCGTCTGGGGTGCGGCTGCCTTCCAGGGCCGCCTTCTGGCCGCCTGGCCGGCCGGGCCGGCGGGGAGCGCCCCCGCCGGCGCGCGCCGTGGTGGGAGGGGCCTGAGGAGGTGGGGCCTGCAGCGGGGCCCGGCGGGGGCGGAGCCGGCGGCCCCCGCCGCGGGCGAGTAAAGGTGAAGGCGGGCGGAGCGGGAGGCAAAAAGCCTACAGCACCCGGTATTCCCAGGCGGTCTCCCATCCAAGTACTAACCAGGCCCGACCCTGCTTAGCTTCCGAGATCAGACGAGATCGGGCGCGTTCAGGGTGGTATGGCCGTAGACGGGGGCGGGGGCCGCGGGCTGCCTCTTGAGGCCCAGTTTCGCAGGCGCTGGCGCCTTAACGCCAGCCTGGCGGCCCGCCCGCCCCGGCAGGGCCCCCTCGCCCGCCCAGGCAGGGGCAACGGAGGTCTCGGGTATCGGGCGGCGGCGGAGGGTTTGGCGACCACCTCCCAGCCCAGGGCGGCCGTGACCCAGCAAAGCCTTCGGCGCTTGGCGCCCCGCCCAAGATCCCGCACGTCGCTCACAGGGACGTGGCCCCGGAGGCTTCAGGGCCCGGGGCCCGCGGTCCCTTGGGCATCGGCCCTGCCCGCCCACGCGGCGCTAGGCGCAGCGCAGCCGCAGCCCGGGCCGGCCCTGCTGCCCGACAGCAGCTGGCCCGAAGCCACTGGGAGCCACCATTGAGTCGCCACGGCCCCTCAGCCCCGGCAAGGCCACCCTTGCCCCCACACCCCCCGCCGAGCTCAGGACCCCGCCCCTGGTGGCCGGCAGGCCCGGGGAAGCGGCCCCTGCCCTCGATCCCGCTCCCGCACCCGGCCGCGGTGACACGCCAGAGGGGCGGGGTGGGGGTGGGGGGCTTTTGTCGGAGGGAGCTGTGGAGGGACACACCGGCACAGAGGTGGCGGCGCCGGGGCTGGGCGCCGGTGGGGGCGGCCAGGTGCAGGTCGAGGGGCTCGCGGGCCGAAAGGAAGGCAACTGGGCGCGCGGCGGAGCCTGGGTCCGGGCCAGCCGCCCCGGGAGCGTCTGGGGTGCGGCTGCCTTCCAGGGCCGCCTTCTGGCCGCCTGGCCGGCCGGGCCGGCGGGGAGCGCCCCCGCCGGCGCGCGCCGTGGTGGGAGGGGCCTGAGGAGGTGGGGCCTGCAGCGGGGCCCGGCGGGGGCGGAGCCGGCGGCCCCCGCCGCGGGCGAGTAAAGGAGAAGGCGGGCGGAGCGGGAGGCAAAAAGCCTACAGCACCCGGTATTCCCAGGCGGTCTCCCATCCAAGTACTAACCAGGCCCGACCCTGCTTAGCTTCCGAGATCAGACGAGATCGGGCGCGTTCAGGGTGGTATGGCCGTAGACGGGGGCGGGGGCCGCGGGCTGCCTCTTGAGGCCCAGTTTCGCAGGCGCTGGCGCCTTAACGCCAGCCTGGCGGCCCGCCCGCCCCGGCAGGGCCCCCTCGCCCGCCCAGGCAGGGGCAACGGAGGTCTCGGGTATCGGGCGGCGGCGGAGGGTTTGGCGACCACCTCCCAGCCCAGGGCGGCCGTGACCCAGCAAAGCCTTCGGCGCTTGGCGCCCCGCCCAAGATCCCGCACGTCGCTCACAGGGACGTGGCCCCGGAGGCTTCAGGGCCCGGGGCCCGCGGTCCCTTGGGCATCGGCCCTGCCCGCCCACGCGGCGCTAGGCGCAGCGCAGCCGCAGCCCGGGCCGGCCCTGCTGCCCGACAGCAGCTGGCCCGAAGCCACTGGGAGCCACCATTGAGTCGCCACGGCCCCTCAGCCCCGGCAAGGCCACCCTTGCCCCCACACCCCCCGCCGAGCTCAGGACCCCGCCCCTGGTGGCCGGCAGGCCCGGGGAAGCGGCCCCTGCCCTCGATCCCGCTCCCGCACCCGGCCGCGGTGACACGCCAGAGGGGCGGGGTGGGGGTGGGGGGCTTTTGTCGGAGGGAGCTGTGGAGGGACACACCGGCACACAGGTGGCGGCGCCGGGGCTGGGCGCCGGTGGGGGCGGCCAGGTGCAGGTCGAGGGGCTCGCGGGCCGAAAGGAAGGCAACTGGGCGCGCGGCGGAGCCTGGGTCCGGGCCAGCCGCCCCGGGAGCGTCTGGGGTGCGGCTGCCTTCCAGGGCCGCCTTCTGGCCGCCTGGCCGGCCGGGCCGGCGGGGAGCGCCCCCGCCGGCGCGCGCCGTGGTGGGAGGGGCCTGAGGAGGTGGGGCCTGCAGCGGGGCCCGGCGGGGGCGGAGCCGGCGGCCCCCGCCGCGGGCGAGTAAAGGAGAAGGCGGGCGGAGCGGGAGGCAAAAAGCCTACAGCACCCGGTATTCCCAGGCGGTCTCCCATCCAAGTACTAACCAGGCCCGACCCTGCTTAGCTTCCGAGATCAGACGAGATCGGGCGCGTTCAGGGTGGTATGGCCGTAGACGGGGGCGGGGGCCGCGGGCTGCCTCTTGAGGCCCAGTTTCGCAGGCGCTGGCGCCTTAACGCCAGCCTGGCGGCCCGCCCGCCCCGGCAGGGCCCCCTCGCCCGCCCAGGCAGGGGCAACGGAGGTCTCGGGTATCGGGCGGCGGCGGAGGGTTTGGCGACCACCTCCCAGCCCAGGGCGGCCGTGACCCAGCAAAGCCTTCGGCGCTTGGCGCCCCGCCCAAGATCCCGCACGTCGCTCACAGGGACGTGGCCCCGGAGGCTTCAGGGCCCGGGGCCCGCGGTCCCTTGGGCATCGGCCCTGCCCGCCCACGCGGCGCTAGGCGCAGCGCAGCCGCAGCCCGGGCCGGCCCTGCTGCCCGACAGCAGCTGGCCCGAAGCCACTGGGAGCCACCATTGAGTCGCCACGGCCCCTCAGCCCCGGCAAGGCCACCCTTGCCCCCACACCCCCCGCCGAGCTCAGGACCCCGCCCCTGGTGGCCGGCAGGCCCGGGGAAGCGGCCCCTGCCCTCGATCCCGCTCCCGCACCCGGCCGCGGTGACACGCCAGAGGGGCGGGGTGGGGGTGGGGGGCTTTTGTCGGAGGGAGCTGTGGAGGGACACACCGGCACAGAGGTGGCGGCGCCGGGGCTGGGCGCCGGTGGGGGCGGCCAGGTGCAGGTCGAGGGGCTCGCGGGCCGAAAGGAAGGCAACTGGGCGCGCGGCGGAGCCTGGGTCCGGGCCAGCCGCCCCGGGAGCGTCTGGGGTGCGGCTGCCTTCCAGGGCCGCCTTCTGGCCGCCTGGCCGGCCGGGCCGGCGGGGAGCGCCCCCGCCGGCGCGCGCCGTGGTGGGAGGGGCCTGAGGAGGTGGGGCCTGCAGCGGGGCCCGGCGGGGGCGGAGCCGGCGGCCCCCGCCGCGGGCGAGTAAAGGAGAAGGCGGGCGGAGCGGGAGGCAAAAAGCCTACAGCACCCGGTATTCCCAGGCGGTCTCCCATCCAAGTACTAACCAGGCCCGACCCTGCTTAGCTTCCGAGATCAGACGAGATCGGGCGCGTTCAGGGTGGTATGGCCGTAGACGGGGGCGGGGGCCGCGGGCTGCCTCTTGAGGCCCAGTTTCGCAGGCGCTGGCGCCTTAACGCCAGCCTGGCGGCCCGCCCGCCCCGGCAGGGCCCCCTCGCCCGCCCAGGCAGGGGCAACGGAGGTCTCGGGTATCGGGCGGCGGCGGAGGGTTTGGCGACCACCTCCCAGCCCAGGGCGGCCGTGACCCAGCAAAGCCTTCGGCGCTTGGCGCCCCGCCCAAGATCCCGCACGTCGCTCACAGGGACGTGGCCCCGGAGGCTTCAGGGCCCGGGGCCCGCGGTCCCTTGGGCATCGGCCCTGCCCGCCCACGCGGCGCTAGGCGCAGCGCAGCCGCAGCCCGGGCCGGCCCTGCTGCCCGACAGCAGCTGGCCCGAAGCCACTGGGAGCCACCATTGAGTCGCCACGGCCCCTCAGCCCCGGCAAGGCCACCCTTGCCCCCACACCCCCCGCCGAGCTCAGGACCCCGCCCCTGGTGGCCGGCAGGCCCGGGGAAGCGGCCCCTGCCCTCGATCCCGCTCCCGCACCCGGCCGCGGTGACACGCCAGAGGGGCGGGGTGGGGGTGGGGGGCTTTTGTCGGAGGGAGCTGTGGAGGGACACACCGGCACAGAGGTGGCGGCGCCGGGGCTGGGCGCCGGTGGGGGCGGCCAGGTGCAGGTCGAGGGGCTCGCGGGCCGAAAGGAAGGCAACTGGGCGCGCGGCGGAGCCTGGGTCCGGGCCAGCCGCCCCGGGAGCGTCTGGGGTGCGGCTGCCTTCCAGGGCCGCCTTCTGGCCGCCTGGCCGGCCGGGCCGGCGGGGAGCGCCCCCGCCGGCGCGCGCCGTGGTGGGAGGGGCCTGAGGAGGTGGGGCCTGCAGCGGGGCCCGGCGGGGGCGGAGCCGGCGGCCCCCGCCGCGGGCGAGTAAAGGAGAAGGCGGGCGGAGCGGGAGGCAAAAAGCCTACAGCACCCGGTATTCCCAGGCGGTCTCCCATCCAAGTACTAACCAGGCCCGACCCTGCTTAGCTTCCGAGATCAGACGAGATCGGGCGCGTTCAGGGTGGTATGGCCGTAGACGGGGGCGGGGGCCGCGGGCTGCCTCTTGAGGCCCAGTTTCGCAGGCGCTGGCGCCTTAACGCCAGCCTGGCGGCCCGCCCGCCCCGGCAGGGCCCCCTCGCCCGCCCAGGCAGGGGCAACGGAGGTCTCGGGTATCGGGCGGCGGCGGAGGGTTTGGCGACCACCTCCCAGCCCAGGGCGGCCGTGACCCAGCAAAGCCTTCGGCGCTTGGCGCCCCGCCCAAGATCCCGCACGTCGCTCACAGGGACGTGGCCCCGGAGGCTTCAGGGCCCGGGGCCCGCGGTCCCTTGGGCATCGGACCTGCCCGCCCACGCGGCGCTAGGCGCAGCGCAGCCGCAGCCCGGGCCGGCCCTGCTGCCCGACAGCAGCTGGCCCGAAGCCACTGGGAGCCACCATTGAGTCGCCACGGCCCCTCAGCCCCGGCAAGGCCACCCTTGCCCCCACACCCCCCGCCGAGCTCAGGACCCCGCCCCTGGTGGCCGGCAGGCCCGGGGAAGCGGCCCCTGCCCTCGATCCCGCTCCCGCACCCGGCCGCGGTGACACGCCAGAGGGGCGGGGTGGGGGTGGGGGGCTTTTGTCGGAGGGAGCTGTGGAGGGACACACCGGCACAGAGGTGGCGGCGCCGGGGCTGGGCGCCGGTGGGGGCGGCCAGGTGCAGGTCGAGGGGCTCGCGGGCCGAAAGGAAGGCAACTGGGCGCGCGGCGGAGCCTGGGTCCGGGCCAGCCGCCCCGGGAGCGTCTGGGGTGCGGCTGCCTTCCAGGGCCGCCTTCTGGCCGCCTGGCCGGCCGGGCCGGCGGGGAGCGCCCCCGCCGGCGCGCGCCGTGGTGGGAGGGGCCTGAGGAGGTGGGGCCTGCAGCGGGGCCCGGCGGGGGCGGAGCCGGCGGCCCCCGCCGCGGGCGAGTAAAGGAGAAGGCGGGCGGAGCGGGAGGCAAAAAGCCTACAGCACCCGGTATTCCCAGGCGGTCTCCCATCCAAGTACTAACCAGGCCCGACCCTGCTTAGCTTCCGAGATCAGACGAGATCGGGCGCGTTCAGGGTGGTATGGCCGTAGACGGGGGCGGGGGCCGCGGGCTGCCTCTTGAGGCCCAGTTTCGCAGGCGCTGGCGCCTTAACGCCAGCCTGGCGGCCCGCCCGCCCCGGCAGGGCCCCCTCGCCCGCCCAGGCAGGGGCAACGGAGGTCTCGGGTATCGGGCGGCGGCGGAGGGTTTGGCGACCACCTCCCAGCCCAGGGCGGCCGTGACCCAGCAAAGCCTTCGGCGCTTGGCGCCCCGCCCAAGATCCCGCACGTCGCTCACAGGGACGTGGCCCCGGAGGCTTCAGGGCCCGGGGCCCGCGGTCCCTTGGGCATCGGCCCTGCCCGCCCACGCGGCGCTAGGCGCAGCGCAGCCGCAGCCCGGGCCGGCCCTGCTGCCCGACAGCAGCTGGCCCGAAGCCACTGGGAGCCACCATTGAGTCGCCACGGCCCCTCAGCCCCGGCAAGGCCACCCTTGCCCCCACACCCCCCGCCGAGCTCAGGACCCCGCCCCTGGTGGCCGGCAGGCCCGGGGAAGCGGCCCCTGCCCTCGATCCCGCTCCCGCACCCGGCCGCGGTGACACGCCAGAGGGGCGGGGTGGGGGTGGGGGGCTTTTGTCGGAGGGAGCTGTGGAGGGACACACCGGCACAGAGGTGGCGGCGCCGGGGCTGGGCGCCGGTGGGGGCGGCCAGGTGCAGGTCGAGGGGCTCGCGGGCCGAAAGGAAGGCAACTGGGCGCGCGGCGGAGCCTGGGTCCGGGCCAGCCGCCCCGGGAGCGTCTGGGGTGCGGCTGCCTTCCAGGGCCGCCTTCTGGCCGCCTGGCCGGCCGGGCCGGCGGGGAGCGCCCCCGCCGGCGCGCGCCGTGGTGGGAGGGGCCTGAGGAGGTGGGGCCTGCAGCGGGGCCCGGCGGGGGCGGAGCCGGCGGCCCCCGCCGCGGGCGAGTAAAGGAGAAGGCGGGCGGAGCGGGAGGCAAAAAGCCTACAGCACCCGGTATTCCCAGGCGGTCTCCCATCCAAGTACTAACCAGGCCCGACCCTGCTTAGCTTCCGAGATCAGACGAGATCGGGCGCGTTCAGGGTGGTATGGCCGTAGACGGGGGCGGGGGCCGCGGGCTGCCTCTTGAGGCCCAGTTTCGCAGGCGCTGGCGCCTTAACGCCAGCCTGGCGGCCCGCCCGCCCCGGCAGGGCCCCCTCGCCCGCCCAGGCAGGGGCAACGGAGGTCTCGGGTATCGGGCGGCGGCGGAGGGTTTGGCGACCACCTCCCAGCCCAGGGCGGCCGTGACCCAGCAAAGCCTTCGGCGCTTGGCGCCCCGCCCAAGATCCCGCACGTCGCTCACAGGGACGTGGCCCCGGAGGCTTCAGGGCCCGGGGCCCGCGGTCCCTTGGGCATCGGCCCTGCCCGCCCACGCGGCGCTAGGCGCAGCGCAGCCGCAGCCCGGGCCGGCCCTGCTGCCCGACAGCAGCTGGCCCGAAGCCACTGGGAGCCACCATTGAGTCGCCACGGCCCCTCAGCCCCGGCAAGGCCACCCTTGCCCCCACACCCCCCGCCGAGCTCAGGACCCCGCCCCTGGTGGCCGGCAGGCCCGGGGAAGCGGCCCCTGCCCTCGATCCCGCTCCCGCACCCGGCCGCGGTGACACGCCAGAGGGGCGGGGTGGGGGTGGGGGGCTTTTGTCGGAGGGAGCTGTGGAGGGACACACCGGCACACAGGTGGCGGCGCCGGGGCTGGGCGCCGGTGGGGGCGGCCAGGTGCAGGTCGAGGGGCTCGCGGGCCGAAAGGAAGGCAACTGGGCGCGCGGCGGAGCCTGGGTCCGGGCCAGCCGCCCCGGGAGCGTCTGGGGTGCGGCTGCCTTCCAGGGCCGCCTTCTGGCCGCCTGGCCGGCCGGGCCGGCGGGGAGCGCCCCCGCCGGCGCGCGCCGTGGTGGGAGGGGCCTGAGGAGGTGGGGCCTGCAGCGGGGCCCGGCGGGGGCGGAGCCGGCGGCCCCCGCCGCGGGCGAGTAAAGGAGAAGGCGGGCGGAGCGGGAGGCAAAAAGCCTACAGCACCCGGTATTCCCAGGCGGTCTCCCATCCAAGTACTAACCAGGCCCGACCCTGCTTAGCTTCCGAGATCAGACGAGATCGGGCGCGTTCAGGGTGGTATGGCCGTAGACGGGGGCGGGGGCCGCGGGCTGCCTCTTGAGGCCCAGTTTCGCAGGCGCTGGCGCCTTAACGCCAGCCTGGCGGCCCGCCCGCCCCGGCAGGGCCCCCTCGCCCGCCCAGGCAGGGGCAACGGAGGTCTCGGGTATCGGGCGGCGGCGGAGGGTTTGGCGACCACCTCCCAGCCCAGGGCGGCCGTGACCCAGCAAAGCCTTCGGCGCTTGGCGCCCCGCCCAAGATCCCGCACGTCGCTCACAGGGACGTGGCCCCGGAGGCTTCAGGGCCCGGGGCCCGCGGTCCCTTGGGCATCGGCCCTGCCCGCCCACGCGGCGCTAGGCGCAGCGCAGCCGCAGCCCGGGCCGGCCCTGCTGCCCGACAGCAGCTGGCCCGAAGCCACTGGGAGCCACCATTGAGTCGCCACGGCCCCTCAGCCCCGGCAAGGCCACCCTTGCCCCCACACCCCCCGCCGAGCTCAGGACCCCGCCCCTGGTGGCCGGCAGGCCCGGGGAAGCGGCCCCTGCCCTCGATCCCGCTCCCGCACCCGGCCGCGGTGACACGCCAGAGGGGCGGGGTGGGGGTGGGGGGCTTTTGTCGGAGGGAGCTGTGGAGGGACACACCGGCACAGAGGTGGCGGCGCCGGGGCTGGGCGCCGGTGGGGGCGGCCAGGTGCAGGTCGAGGGGCTCGCGGGCCGAAAGGAAGGCAACTGGGCGCGCGGCGGAGCCTGGGTCCGGGCCAGCCGCCCCGGGAGCGTCTGGGGTGCGGCTGCCTTCCAGGGCCGCCTTCTGGCCGCCTGGCCGGCCGGGCCGGCGGGGAGCGCCCCCGCCGGCGCGCGCCGTGGTGGGAGGGGCCTGAGGAGGTGGGGCCTGCAGCGGGGCCCGGCGGGGGCGGAGCCGGCGGCCCCCGCCGCGGGCGAGTAAAGGAGAAGGCGGGCGGAGCGGGAGGCAAAAAGCCTACAGCACCCGGTATTCCCAGGCGGTCTCCCATCCAAGTACTAACCAGGCCCGACCCTGCTTAGCTTCCGAGATCAGACGAGATCGGGCGCGTTCAGGGTGGTATGGCCGTAGACGGGGGCGGGGGCCGCGGGCTGCCTCTTGAGGCCCAGTTTCGCAGGCGCTGGCGCCTTAACGCCAGCCTGGCGGCCCGCCCGCCCCGGCAGGGCCCCCTCGCCCGCCCAGGCAGGGGCAACGGAGGTCTCGGGTATCGGGCGGCGGCGGAGGGTTTGGCGACCACCTCCCAGCCCAGGGCGGCCGTGACCCAGCAAAGCCTTCGGCGCTTGGCGCCCCGCCCAAGATCCCGCACGTCGCTCACAGGGACGTGGCCCCGGAGGCTTCAGGGCCCGGGGCCCGCGGTCCCTTGGGCATCGGCCCTGCCCGCCCACGCGGCGCTAGGCGCAGCGCAGCCGCAGCCCGGGCCGGCCCTGCTGCCCGACAGCAGCTGGCCCGAAGCCACTGGGAGCCACCATTGAGTCGCCACGGCCCCTCAGCCCCGGCAAGGCCACCCTTGCCCCCACACCCCCCGCCGAGCTCAGGACCCCGCCCCTGGTGGCCGGCAGGCCCGGGGAAGCGGCCCCTGCCCTCGATCCCGCTCCCGCACCCGGCCGCGGTGACACGCCAGAGGGGCGGGGTGGGGGTGGGGGGCTTTTGTCGGAGGGAGCTGTGGAGGGACACACCGGCACAGAGGTGGCGGCGCCGGGGCTGGGCGCCGGTGGGGGCGGCCAGGTGCAGGTCGAGGGGCTCGCGGGCCGAAAGGAAGGCAACTGGGCGCGCGGCGGAGCCTGGGTCCGGGCCAGCCGCCCCGGGAGCGTCTGGGGTGCGGCTGCCTTCCAGGGCCGCCTTCTGGCCGCCTGGCCGGCCGGGCCGGCGGGGAGCGCCCCCGCCGGCGCGCGCCGTGGTGGGAGGGGCCTGAGGAGGTGGGGCCTGCAGCGGGGCCCGGCGGGGGCGGAGCCGGCGGCCCCCGCCGCGGGCGAGTAAAGGAGAAGGCGGGCGGAGCGGGAGGCAAAAAGCCTACAGCACCCGGTATTCCCAGGCGGTCTCCCATCCAAGTACTAACCAGGCCCGACCCTGCTTAGCTTCCGAGATCAGACGAGATCGGGCGCGTTCAGGGTGGTATGGCCGTAGACGGGGGCGGGGGCCGCGGGCTGCCTCTTGAGGCCCAGTTTCGCAGGCGCTGGCGCCTTAACGCCAGCCTGGCGGCCCGCCCGCCCCGGCAGGGCCCCCTCGCCCGCCCAGGCAGGGGCAACGGAGGTCTCGGGTATCGGGCGGCGGCGGAGGGTTTGGCGACCACCTCCCAGCCCAGGGCGGCCGTGACCCAGCAAAGCCTTCGGCGCTTGGCGCCCCGCCCAAGATCCCGCACGTCGCTCACAGGGACGTGGCCCCGGAGGCTTCAGGGCCCGGGGCCCGCGGTCCCTTGGGCATCGGACCTGCCCGCCCACGCGGCGCTAGGCGCAGCGCAGCCGCAGCCCGGGCCGGCCCTGCTGCCCGACAGCAGCTGGCCCGAAGCCACTGGGAGCCACCATTGAGTCGCCACGGCCCCTCAGCCCCGGCAAGGCCACCCTTGCCCCCACACCCCCCGCCGAGCTCAGGACCCCGCCCCTGGTGGCCGGCAGGCCCGGGGAAGCGGCCCCTGCCCTCGATCCCGCTCCCGCACCCGGCCGCGGTGACACGCCAGAGGGGCGGGGTGGGGGTGGGGGGCTTTTGTCGGAGGGAGCTGTGGAGGGACACACCGGCACAGAGGTGGCGGCGCCGGGGCTGGGCGCCGGTGGGGGCGGCCAGGTGCAGGTCGAGGGGCTCGCGGGCCGAAAGGAAGGCAACTGGGCGCGCGGCGGAGCCTGGGTCCGGGCCAGCCGCCCCGGGAGCGTCTGGGGTGCGGCTGCCTTCCAGGGCCGCCTTCTGGCCGCCTGGCCGGCCGGGCCGGCGGGGAGCGCCCCCGCCGGCGCGCGCCGTGGTGGGAGGGGCCTGAGGAGGTGGGGCCTGCAGCGGGGCCCGGCGGGGGCGGAGCCGGCGGCCCCCGCCGCGGGCGAGTAAAGGAGAAGGCGGGCGGAGCGGGAGGCAAAAAGCCTACAGCACCCGGTATTCCCAGGCGGTCTCCCATCCAAGTACTAACCAGGCCCGACCCTGCTTAGCTTCCGAGATCAGACGAGATCGGGCGCGTTCAGGGTGGTATGGCCGTAGACGGGGGCGGGGGCCGCGGGCTGCCTCTTGAGGCCCAGTTTCGCAGGCGCTGGCGCCTTAACGCCAGCCTGGCGGCCCGCCCGCCCCGGCAGGGCCCCCTCGCCCGCCCAGGCAGGGGCAACGGAGGTCTCGGGTATCGGGCGGCGGCGGAGGGTTTGGCGACCACCTCCCAGCCCAGGGCGGCCGTGACCCAGCAAAGCCTTCGGCGCTTGGCGCCCCGCCCAAGATCCCGCACGTCGCTCACAGGGACGTGGCCCCGGAGGCTTCAGGGCCCGGGGCCCGCGGTCCCTTGGGCATCGGACCTGCCCGCCCACGCGGCGCTAGGCGCAGCGCAGCCGCAGCCCGGGCCGGCCCTGCTGCCCGACAGCAGCTGGCCCGAAGCCACTGGGAGCCACCATTGAGTCGCCACGGCCCCTCAGCCCCGGCAAGGCCACCCTTGCCCCCACACCCCCCGCCGAGCTCAGGACCCCGCCCCTGGTGGCCGGCAGGCCCGGGGAAGCGGCCCCTGCCCTCGATCCCGCTCCCGCACCCGGCCGCGGTGACACGCCAGAGGGGCGGGGTGGGGGTGGGGGGCTTTTGTCGGAGGGAGCTGTGGAGGGACACACCGGCACACAGGTGGCGGCGCCGGTGGGGGCGGCCAGGTGCAGGTCGAGGGGCTCGCGGGCCGAAAGGACGGCAACTGGGCCCGCGGCGGAGCCTGGGTCCGGGCCAGCCGCCCCGGGAGCGTCTGGGGTGCGGCTGCCTTCCAGGGCCGCCTTCTGGCCGCCTGGCCGGCCGGGCCGGCGGGGAGCGCCCCCGCCGGCGCGCGCCGTGGTGGGAGGGGCCTGAGGAGGTGGGGCCTGCAGCGGGGCCCGGCGGGGGCGGAGCCGGCGGCCCCCGCCGCGGGCGAGTAAAGGAGAAGGCGGGCGGAGCGGGAGGCAAAAAGCCTACAGCACCCGGTATTCCCAGGCGGTCTCCCATCCAAGTACTAACCAGGCCCGACCCTGCTTAGCTTCCGAGATCAGACGAGATCGGGCGCGTTCAGGGTGGTATGGCCGTAGACGGGGGCGGGGGCCGCGGGCTGCCTCTTGAGGCCCAGTTTCGCAGGCGCTGGCGCCTTAACGCCAGCCTGGCGGCCCGCCCGCCCCGGCAGGGCCCCCTCGCCCGCCCAGGCAGGGGCAACGGAGGTCTCGGGTATCGGGCGGCGGCGGAGGGTTTGGCGACCACCTCCCAGCCCAGGGCGGCCGTGACCCAGCAAAGCCTTCGGCGCTTGGCGCCCCGCCCAAGATCCCGCACGTCGCTCACAGGGACGTGGCCCCGGAGGCTTCAGGGCCCGGGGCCCGCGGTCCCTTGGGCATCGGCCCTGCCCGCCCACGCGGCGCTAGGCGCAGCGCAGCCGCAGCCCGGGCCGGCCCTGCTGCCCGACAGCAGCTGGCCCAAAGCCACTGGGAGCCACCATTGAGTCGCCACGGCCCCTCAGCCCCGGCAAGGCCACCCTTGCCCCCACACCCCCCGCCGAGCTCAGGACCCCGCCCCTGGTGGCCGACAGGCCCGGGGAAGCGGCCCCTGCCCTCGATCCCGCTCCCGCACCCGGCCGCGGTGACACGCCAGAGGGGCGGGGTGGGGGTGGGGGGCTTTTGTCGGAGGGAGCTGTGGAGGGACACACCGGCACACAGGTGACGGCGCCGGGGCTGGGCGCCGGTGGGGGCGGCCAGGTGCAGGTCGAGGGGCTCGCGGGCCGAAAGGACGGCAACTGGGCCCGCGGCGGAGCCTGGGTCCGGGCCAGCCACCCCGGGAGCGTCTGGGGTGCGGCTGCCTTCCAGGGCCGCCTTCTGGCCGCCTGGCCGGCCGGGCCGGCGGGGAGCGCCCCCGCCGGCGCGCGCCGTGGTGGGAGGGGCCTGAGGAGGTGGGGCCTGCAGCGGGGCCCGGCGGGGGCGGAGCCGGCGGCCCCCGCCGCGGGCGAGTAAAGGAGAAGGCGGGCGGAGCGGGAGGCAAAAAGCCTACAGCACCCGGTATTCCCAGGCGGTCTCCCATCCAAGTACTAACCAGGCCCGACCCTGCTTAGCTTCCGAGATCAGACGAGATCGGGCGCGTTCAGGGTGGTATGGCCGTAGACGGGGGCGGGGGCCGCGGGCTGCCTCTTGAGGCCCAGTTTCGCAGGCGCTGGCGCCTTAACGCCAGCCTGGCGGCCCGCCCGCCCCGGCAGGGCCCCCTCGCCCGCCCAGGCAGGGGCAACGGAGGTCTCGGGTATCGGGCGGCGGCGGAGGGTTTGGCGACCACCTCCCAGCCCAGGGCGGCCGTGACCCAGCAAAGCCTTCGGCGCTTGGCGCCCCGCCCAAGATCCCGCACGTCGCTCACAGGGACGTGGCCCCGGAGGCTTCAGGGCCCGGGGCCCGCGGTCCCTTGGGCATCGGCCCTGCCCGCCCACGCGGCGCTAGGCGCAGCGCAGCCGCAGCCCGGGCCGGCCCTGCTGCCCGACAGCAGCTGGCCCGAAGCCACTGGGAGCCACCATTGAGTCGCCACGGCCCCTCAGCCCCGGCAAGGCCACCCTTGCCCCCACACCCCCCGCCGAGCTCAGGACCCCGCCCCTGGTGGCCGGCAGGCCCGGGGAAGCGGCCCCTGCCCTCGATCCCGCTCCCGCATCCGGCCGCGGTGACACGCCAGAGGGGCGGGGTGGGGGTGGGGGGCTTTTGTCGGAGGGAGCTGTGGAGGGACACACCGGCACACAGGTGGCGGCGCCGGGGCTGGGCGCCGGTGGGGGCGGCCAGGTGCAGGTCGAGGGGCTCGCGGGCCGAAAGGAAGGCAACTGGGCGCGCGGCGGAGCCTGGGTCCGGGCCAGCCGCCCCGGGAGCGTCTGGGGTGCGGCTGCCTTCCAGGGCCGCCTTCTGGCCGCCTGGCCGGCCGGGCCGGCGGGGAGCGCCCCCGCCGGCGCGCGCCGTGGTGGGAGGGGCCTGAGGAGGTGGGGCCTGCAGCGGGGCCCGGCGGGGGCGGAGCCGGCGGCCCCCGCCGCGGGCGAGTAAAGGAGAAGGCGGGCGGAGCGGGAGGCAAAAAGCCTACAGCACCCGGTATTCCCAGGCGGTCTCCCATCCAAGTACTAACCAGGCCCGACCCTGCTTAGCTTCCGAGATCAGACGAGATCGGGCGCGTTCAGGGTGGTATGGCCGTAGACGGGGGCGGGGGCCGCGGGCTGCCTCTTGAGGCCCAGTTTCGCAGGCGCTGGCGCCTTAACGCCAGCCTGGCGGCCCGCCCGCCCCGGCAGGGCCCCCTCGCCCGCCCAGGCAGGGGCAACGGAGGTCTCGGGTATCGGGCGGCGGCGGAGGGTTTGGCGACCACCTCCCAGCCCAGGGCGGCCGTGACCCAGCAAAGCCTTCGGCGCTTGGCGCCCCGCCCAAGATCCCGCACGTCGCTCACAGGGACGTGGCCCCGGAGGCTTCAGGGCCCGGGGCCCGCGGTCCCTTGGGCATCGGCCCTGCCCGCCCACGCGGCGCTAGGCGCAGCGCAGCCGCAGCCCGGGCCGGCCCTGCTGCCCGACAGCAGCTGGCCCGAAGCCACTGGGAGCCACCATTGAGTCGCCACGGCCCCTCAGCCCCGGCAAGGCCACCCTTGCCCCCACACCCCCCGCCGAGCTCAGGACCCCGCCCCTGGTGGCCGGCAGGCCCGGGGAAGCGGCCCCTGCCCTCGATCCCGCTCCCGCACCCGGCCGCGGTGACACGCCAGAGGGGCGGGGTGGGGGTGGGGGGCTTTTGTCGGAGGGAGCTGTGGAGGGACACACCGGCACACAGGTGGCGGCGCCGGGGCTGGGCGCCGGTGGGGGCGGCCAGGTGCAGGTCGAGGGGCTCGCGGGCCGAAAGGAAGGCAACTGGGCGCGCGGCGGAGCCTGGGTCCGGGCCAGCCGCCCCGGGAGCGTCTGGGGTGCGGCTGCCTTCCAGGGCCGCCTTCTGGCCGCCTGGCCGGCCGGGCCGGCGGGGAGCGCCCCCGCCGGCGCGCGCCGTGGTGGGAGGGGCCTGAGGAGGTGGGGCCTGCAGCGGGGCCCGGCGGGGGCGGAGCCGGCGGCCCCCGCCGCGGGCGAGTAAAGGAGAAGGCGGGCGGAGCGGGAGGCAAAAAGCCTACAGCACCCGGTATTCCCAGGCGGTCTCCCATCCAAGTACTAACCAGGCCCGACCCTGCTTAGCTTCCGAGATCAGACGAGATCGGGCGCGTTCAGGGTGGTATGGCCGTAGACGGGGACGGGGGCCGCGGGCTGCCTCTTGAGGCCCAGTTTCGCAGGCGCTGGCGCCTTAACGCCAGCCTGGCGGCCCGCCCGCCCCGGCAGGGCCCCCTCGCCCGCCCAGGCAGGGGCAACGGAGGTCTCGGGTATCGGGCGGCGGCGGAGGGTTTGGCGACCACCTCCCAGCCCAGGGCGGCCGTGACCCAGCAAAGCCTTCGGCGCTTGGCGCCCCGCCCAAGATCCCGCACGTCGCTCACAGGGACGTGGCCCCGGAGGCTTCAGGGCCCGGGGCCCGCGGTCCCTTGGGCATCGGCCCTGCCCGCCCACGCGGCGCTAGGCGCAGCGCAGCCGCAGCCCGGGCCGGCCCTGCTGCCCGACAGCAGCTGGCCCGAAGCCACTGGGAGCCACCATTGAGTCGCCACGGCCCCTCAGCCCCGGCAAGGCCACCCTTGCCCCCACACCCCCCGCCGAGCTCAGGACCCCGCCCCTGGTGGCCGGCAGGCCCGGGGAAGCGGCCCCTGCCCTCGATCCCGCTCCCGCACCCGGCCGCGGTGACACGCCAGAGGGGCGGGGTGGGGGTGGGGGGCTTTTGTCGGAGGGAGCTGTGGAGGGACACACCGGCACACAGGTGGCGGCGCCGGGGCTGGGCGCCGGTGGGGGCGGCCAGGTGCAGGTCGAGGGGCTCGCGGGCCGAAAGGAAGGCAACTGGGCGCGCGGCGGAGCCTGGGTCCGGGCCAGCCGCCCCGGGAGCGTCTGGGGTGCGGCTGCCTTCCAGGGCCGCCTTCTGGCCGCCTGGCCGGCCGGGCCGGCGGGGAGCGCCCCCGCCGGCGCGCGCCGTGGTGGGAGGGGCCTGAGGAGGTGGGGCCTGCAGCGGGGCCCGGCGGGGGCGGAGCCGGCGGCCCCCGCCGCGGGCGAGTAAAGGAGAAGGCGGGCGGAGCGGGAGGCAAAAAGCCTACAGCACCCGGTATTCCCAGGCGGTCTCCCATCCAAGTACTAACCAGGCCCGACCCTGCTTAGCTTCCGAGATCAGACGAGATCGGGCGCGTTCAGGGTGGTATGGCCGTAGACGGGGGCGGGGGCCGCGGGCTGCCTCTTGAGGCCCAGTTTCGCAGGCGCTGGCGCCTTAACGCCAGCCTGGCGGCCCGCCCGCCCCGGCAGGGCCCCCTCGCCCGCCCAGGCAGGGGCAACGGAGGTCTCGGGTATCGGGCGGCGGCGGAGGGTTTGGCGACCACCTCCCAGCCCAGGGCGGCCGTGACCCAGCAAAGCTTTCGGCGCTTGGCGCCCCGCCCAAGATCCCGCACGTCGCTCACAGGGACGTGGCCCCGGAGGCTTCAGGGCCCGGGGCCCGCGGTCCCTTGGGCATCGGCCCTGCCCGCCCACGCGGCGCTAGGCGCAGCGCAGCCGCAGCCCGGGCCGGCCCTGCTGCCCGACAGCAGCTGGCCCGAAGCCACTGGGAGCCACCATTGAGTCGCCACGGCCCCTCAGCCCCGGCAAGGCCACCCTTGCCCCCACACCCCCCGCCGAGCTCAGGACCCCGCCCCTGGTGGCCGGCAGGCCCGGGGAAGCGGCCCCTGCCCTCGATCCCGCTCCCGCACCCGGCCGCGGTGACACGCCAGAGGGGCGGGGTGGGGGTGGGGGGCTTTTGTCGGAGGGAGCTGTGGAGGGACACACCGGCACACAGGTGGCGGCGCCGGTGGGGGCGGCCAGGTGCAGGTCGAGGGGCTCGCGGGCCGAAAGGACGGCAACTGGGCCCGCGGCGGAGCCTGGGTCCGGGCCAGCCGCCCCGGGAGCGTCTGGGGTGCGGCTGCCTTCCAGGGCCGCCTTCTGGCCGCCTGGCCGGCCGGGCCGGCGGGGAGCGCCCCCGCCGGCGCGCGCCGTGGTGGGAGGGGCCTGAGGAGGTGGGGCCTGCAGCGGGGCCCGGCGGGGGCGGAGCCGGCGGCCCCCGCCGCGGGCGAGTAAAGGAGAAGGCGGGCGGAGCGGGAGGCAAAAAGCCTACAGCACCCGGTATTCCCAGGCGGTCTCCCATCCAAGTACTAACCAGGCCCGACCCTGCTTAGCTTCCGAGATCAGACGAGATCGGGCGCGTTCAGGGTGGTATGGCCGTAGACGGGGGCGGGGGCCGCGGGCTGCCTCTTGAGGCCCAGTTTCGCAGGCGCTGGCGCCTTAACGCCAGCCTGGCGGCCCGCCCGCCCCGGCAGGGCCCCCTCGCCCGCCCAGGCAGGGGCAACGGAGGTCTCGGGTATCGGGCGGCGGCGGAGGGTTTGGCGACCACCTCCCAGCCCAGGGCGGCCGTGACCCAGCAAAGCCTTCGGCGCTTGGCGCCCCGCCCAAGATCCCGCACGTCGCTCACAGGGACGTGGCCCCGGAGGCTTCAGGGCCCGGGGCCCGCGGTCCCTTGGGCATCGGCCCTGCCCGCCCACGCGGCGCTAGGCGCAGCGCAGCCGCAGCCCGGGCCGGCCCTGCTGCCCGACAGCAGCTGGCCCAAAGCCACTGGGAGCCACCATTGAGTCGCCACGGCCCCTCAGCCCCGGCAAGGCCACCCTTGCCCCCACACCCCCCGCCGAGCTCAGGACCCCGCCCCTGGTGGCCGGCAGGCCCGGGGAAGCGGCCCCTGCCCTCGATCCCGCTCCCGCACCCGGCCGCGGTGACACGCCAGAGGGGCGGGGTGGGGGTGGGGGGCTTTTGTCGGAGGGAGCTGTGGAGGGACACACCGGCACACAGGTGGCGGCGCCGGGGCTGGGCGCCGGTGGGGGCGGCCAGGTGCAGGTCGAGGGGCTCGCGGGCCGAAAGGACGGCAACTGGGCCCGCGGCGGAGCCTGGGTCCGGGCCAGCCGCCCCGGGAGCGTCTGGGGTGCGGCTGCCTTCCAGGGCCGCCTTCTGGCCGCCTGGCCGGCCGGGCCGGCGGGGAGCGCCCCCGCCGGCGCGCGCCGTGGTGGGAGGGGCCTGAGGAGGTGGGGCCTGCAGCGGGGCCCGGCGGGGGCGGAGCCGGCGGCCCCCGCCGCGGGCGAGTAAAGGAGAAGGCGGGCGGAGCGGGAGGCAAAAAGCCTACAGCACCCGGTATTCCCAGGCGGTCTCCCATCCAAGTACTAACCAGGCCCGACCCTGCTTAGCTTCCGAGATCAGACGAGATCGGGCGCGTTCAGGGTGGTATGGCCGTAGACGGGGGCGGGGGCCGCGGGCTGCCTCTTGAGGCCCAGTTTCGCAGGCGCTGGCGCCTTAACGCCAGCCTGGCGGCCCGCCCGCCCCGGCAGGGCCCCCTCGCCCGCCCAGGCAGGGGCAACGGAGGTCTCGGGTATCGGGCGGCGGCGGAGGGTTTGGCGACCACCTCCCAGCCCAGGGCGGCCGTGACCCAGCAAAGCCTTCGGCGCTTGGCGCCCCGCCCAAGATCCCGCACGTCGCTCACAGGGACGTGGCCCCGGAGGCTTCAGGGCCCGGGGCCCGCGGTCCCTTGGGCATCGGCCCTGCCCGCCCACGCGGCGCTAGGCGCAGCGCAGCCGCAGCCCGGGCCGGCCCTGCTGCCCGACAGCAGCTGGCCCGAAGCCACTGGGAGCCACCATTGAGTCGCCACGGCCCCTCAGCCCCGGCAAGGCCACCCTTGCCCCCACACCCCCCGCCGAGCTCAGGACCCCGCCCCTGGTGGCCGGCAGGCCCGGGGAAGCGGCCCCTGCCCTCGATCCCGCTCCCGCACCCGGCCGCGGTGACACGCCAGAGGGGCGGGGTGGGGGTGGGGGGCTTTTGTCGGAGGGAGCTGTGGAGGGACACACTGGCACAGAGGTGGCGGCGCCGGGGCTGGGCGCCGGTGGGGGCGGCCAGGTGCAGGTCGAGGGGCTCGCGGGCCGAAAGGAAGGCAACTGGGCGCGCGGCGGAGCCTGGGTCCGGGCCAGCCGCCCCGGGAGCGTCTGGGGTGCGGCTGCCTTCCAGGGCCGCCTTCTGGCCGCCTGGCCGGCCGGGCCGGCGGGGAGCGCCCCCGCCGGCGCGCGCCGTGGTGGGAGGGGCCTGAGGAGGTGGGGCCTGCAGCGGGGCCCGGCGGGGGCGGAGCCGGCGGCCCCCGCCGCGGGCGAGTAAAGGAGAAGGCGGGCGGAGCGGGAGGCAAAAAGCCTACAGCACCCGGTATTCCCAGGCGGTCTCCCATCCAAGTACTAACCAGGCCCGACCCTGCTTAGCTTCCGAGATCAGACGAGATCGGGCGCGTTCAGGGTGGTATGGCCGTAGACGGGGGCGGGGGCCGCGGGCTGCCTCTTGAGGCCCAGTTTCGCAGGCGCTGGCGCCTTAACGCCAGCCTGGCGGCCCGCCCGCCCCGGCAGGGCCCCCTCGCCCGCCCAGGCAGGGGCAACGGAGGTCTCGGGTATCGGGCGGCGGCGGAGGGTTTGGCGACCACCTCCCAGCCCAGGGCGGCCGTGACCCAGCAAAGCCTTCGGCGCTTGGCGCCCCGCCCAAGATCCCGCACGTCGCTCACAGGGACGTGGCCCCGGAGGCTTCAGGGCCCGGGGCCCGCGGTCCCTTGGGCATCGGCCCTGCCCGCCCACGCGGCGCTAGGCGCAGCGCAGCCGCAGCCCGGGCCGGCCCTGCTGCCCGACAGCAGCTGGCCCGAAGCCACTGGGAGCCACCATTGAGTCGCCACGGCCCCTCAGCCCCGGCAAGGCCACCCTTGCCCCCACACCCCCCGCCGAGCTCAGGACCCCGCCCCTGGTGGCCGGCAGGCCCGGGGAAGCGGCCCCTGCCCTCGATCCCGCTCCCGCACCCGGCCGCGGTGACACGCCAGAGGGGCGGGGTGGGGGTGGGGGGCTTTTGTCGGAGGGAGCTGTGGAGGGACACACCGGCACACAGGTGGCGGCGCCGGGGCTGGGCGCCGGTGGGGGCGGCCAGGTGCAGGTCGAGGGGCTCGCGGGCCGAAAGGAAGGCAACTGGGCGCGCGGCGGAGCCTGGGTCCGGGCCAGCCGCCCCGGGAGCGTCTGGGGTGCGGCTGCCTTCCAGGGCCGCCTTCTGGCCGCCTGGCCGGCCGGGCCGGCGGGGAGCGCCCCCGCCGGCGCGCGCCGTGGTGGGAGGGGCCTGAGGAGGTGGGGCCTGCAGCGGGGCCCGGCGGGGGCGGAGCCGGCGGCCCCCGCCGCGGGCGAGTAAAGGAGAAGGCGGGCGGAGCGGGAGGCAAAAAGCCTACAGCACCCGGTATTCCCAGGCGGTCTCCCATCCAAGTACTAACCAGGCCCGACCCTGCTTAGCTTCCGAGATCAGACGAGATCGGGCGCGTTCAGGGTGGTATGGCCGTAGACGGGGGCGGGGGCCGCGGGCTGCCTCTTGAGGCCCAGTTTCGCAGGCGCTGGCGCCTTAACGCCAGCCTGGCGGCCCGCCCGCCCCGGCAGGGCCCCCTCGCCCGCCCAGGCAGGGGCAACGGAGGTCTCGGGTATCGGGCGGCGGCGGAGGGTTTGGCGACCACCTCCCAGCCCAGGGCGGCCGTGACCCAGCAAAGCCTTCGGCGCTTGGCGCCCCGCCCAAGATCCCGCACGTCGCTCACAGGGACGTGGCCCCGGAGGCTTCAGGGCCCGGGGC
>NC_139161.1:38766500-38849000 GCF_964270905.1 Leucopleurus acutus
CCGGGGCCCGCGGTCCCTTGGGCATCGGCCCTGCCCGCCCACGCGGCGCTAGGCGCAGCGCAGCCGCAGCCCGGGCCGGCCCTGCTGCCCGACAGCAGCTGGCCCGAAGCCACTGGGAGCCACCATTGAGTCGCCACGGCCCCTCAGCCCCGGCAAGGCCACCCTTGCCCCCACACCCCCCGCCGAGCTCAGGACCCCGCCCCTGGTGGCCGGCAGGCCCGGGGAAGCGGCCCCTGCCCTCGATCCCGCTCCCGCACCCGGCCGCGGTGACACGCCAGAGGGGCGGGGTGGGGGTGGGGGGCTTTTGTCGGAGGGAGCTGTGGAGGGACACACCGGCACAGAGGTGGCGGCGCCGGGGCTGGGCGCCGGTGGGGGCGGCCAGGTGCAGGTCGAGGGGCTCGCGGGCCGAAAGGAAGGCAACTGGGCGCGCGGCGGAGCCTGGGTCCGGGCCAGCCGCCCCGGGAGCGTCTGGGGTGCGGCTGCCTTCCAGGGCCGCCTTCTGGCCGCCTGGCCGGCCGGGCCGGCGGGGAGCGCCCCCGCCGGCGCGCGCCGTGGTGGGAGGGGCCTGAGGAGGTGGGGCCTGCAGCGGGGCCCGGCGGGGGCGGAGCCGGCGGCCCCCGCCGCGGGCGAGTAAAGGTGAAGGCGGGCGGAGCGGGAGACAAAAAGCCTACAGCACCCGGTATTCCCAGGCGGTCTCCCATCCAAGTACTAACCAGGCCCGACCCTGCTTAGCTTCCGAGATCAGACGAGATCGGGCGCGTTCAGGGTGGTATGGCCGTAGACGGGGGCGGGGGCCGCGGGCTGCCTCTTGAGGCCCAGTTTCGCAGGCGCTGGCGCCTTAACGCCAGCCTGGCGGCCCGCCCGCCCCGGCAGGGCCCCCTCGCCCGCCCAGGCAGGGGCAACGGAGGTCTCGGGTATCGGGCGGCGGCGGAGGGTTTGGCGACCACCTCCCAGCCCAGGGCGGCCGTGACCCAGCAAAGCCTTCGGCGCTTGGCGCCCCGCCCAAGATCCCGCACGTCGCTCACAGGGACGTGGCCCCGGAGGCTTCAGGGCCCGGGGCCCGCGGTCCCTTGGGCATCGGCCCTGCCCGCCCACGCGGCGCTAGGCGCAGCGCAGCCGCAGCCCGGGCCGGCCCTGCTGCCCGACAGCAGCTGGCCCGAAGCCACTGGGAGCCACCATTGAGTCGCCACGGCCCCTCAGCCCCGGCAAGGCCACCCTTGCCCCCACACCCCCCGCCGAGCTCAGGACCCCGCCCCTGGTGGCCGGCAGGCCCGGGGAAGCGGCCCCTGCCCTCGATCCCGCTCCCGCACCCGGCCGCGGTGACACGCCAGAGGGGCGGGGTGGGGGTGGGGGGCTTTTGTCGGAGGGAGCTGTGGAGGGACACACCGGCACAGAGGTGGCGGCGCCGGGGCTGGGCGCCGGTGGGGGCGGCCAGGTGCAGGTCGAGGGGCTCGCGGGCCGAAAGGAAGGCAACTGGGCGCGCGGCGGAGCCTGGGTCCGGGCCAGCCGCCCCGGAAGCGTCTGGGGTGCGGCTGCCTTCCAGGGCCGCCTTCTGGCCGCCTGGCCGGCCGGGCCGGCGGGGAGCGCCCCCGCCGGCGCGCGCCGTGGTGGGAGGGGCCTGAGGAGGTGGGGCCTGCAGCGGGGCCCGGCGGGGGCGGAGCCGGCGGCCCCCGCCGCGGGCGAGTAAAGGAGAAGGCGGGCGGAGCGGGAGGCAAAAAGCCTACAGCACCCGGTATTCCCAGGCGGTCTCCCATCCAAGTACTAACCAGGCCCGACCCTGCTTAGCTTCCGAGATCAGACGAGATCGGGCGCGTTCAGGGTGGTATGGCCGTAGACGGGGGCGGGGGCCGCGGGCTGCCTCTTGAGGCCCAGTTTCGCAGGCGCTGGCGCCTTAACGCCAGCCTGGCGGCCCGCCCGCCCCGGCAGGGCCCCCTCGCCCGCCCAGGCAGGGGCAACGGAGGTCTCGGGTATCGGGCGGCGGCGGAGGGTTTGGCGACCACCTCCCAGCCCAGGGCGGCCGTGACCCAGCAAAGCCTTCGGCGCTTGGCGCCCCGCCCAAGATCCCGCACGTCGCTCACAGGGACGTGGCCCCGGAGGCTTCAGGGCCCGGGGCCCGCGGTCCCTTGGGCATCGGCCCTGCCCGCCCACGCGGCGCTAGGCGCAGCGCAGCCGCAGCCCGGGCCGGCCCTGCTGCCCGACAGCAGCTGGCCCGAAGCCACTGGGAGCCACCATTGAGTCGCCACGGCCCCTCAGCCCCGGCAAGGCCACCCTTGCCCCCACACCCCCCGCCGAGCTCAGGACCCCGCCCCTGGTGGCCGGCAGGCCCGGGGAAGCGGCCCCTGCCCTCGATCCCGCTCCCGCACCCGGCCGCGGTGACACGCCAGAGGGGCGGGGTGGGGGTGGGGGGCTTTTGTCGGAGGGAGCTGTGGAGGGACACACCGGCACAGAGGTGGCGGCGCCGGGGCTGGGCGCCGGTGGGGGCGGCCAGGTGCAGGTCGAGGGGCTCGCGGGCCGAAAGGAAGGCAACTGGGCGCGCGGCGGAGCCTGGGTCCGGGCCAGCCGCCCCGGGAGCGTCTGGGGTGCGGCTGCCTTCCAGGGCCGCCTTCTGGCCGCCTGGCCGGCCGGGCCGGCGGGGAGCGCCCCCGCCGGCGCGCGCCGTGGTGGGAGGGGCCTGAGGAGGTGGGGCCTGCAGCGGGGCCCGGCGGGGGCGGAGCCGGCGGCCCCCGCCGCGGGCGAGTAAAGGAGAAGGCGGGCGGAGCGGGAGGCAAAAAGCCTACAGCACCCGGTATTCCCAGGCGGTCTCCCATCCAAGTACTAACCAGGCCCGACCCTGCTTAGCTTCCGAGATCAGACGAGATCGGGCGCGTTCAGGGTGGTATGGCCGTAGACGGGGGCGGGGGCCGCGGGCTGCCTCTTGAGGCCCAGTTTCGCAGGCGCTGGCGCCTTAACGCCAGCCTGGCGGCCCGCCCGCCCCGGCAGGGCCCCCTCGCCCGCCCAGGCAGGGGCAACGGAGGTCTCGGGTATCGGGCGGCGGCGGAGGGTTTGGCGACCACCTCCCAGCCCAGGGCGGCCGTGACCCAGCAAAGCCTTCGGCGCTTGGCGCCCCGCCCAAGATCCCGCACGTCGCTCACAGGGACGTGGCCCCGGAGGCTTCAGGGCCCGGGGCCCGCGGTCCCTTGGGCATCGGCCCTGCCCGCCCACGCGGCGCTAGACGCAGCGCAGCCGCAGCCCGGGCCGGCCCTGCTGCCCGACAGCAGCTGGCCCGAAGCCACTGGGAGCCACCATTGAGTCGCCACGGCCCCTCAGCCCCGGCAAGGCCACCCTTGCCCCCACACCCCCCGCCGAGCTCAGGACCCCGCCCCTGGTGGCCGGCAGGCCCGGGGAAGCGGCCCCTGCCCTCGATCCCGCTCCCGCACCCGGCCGCGGTGACACGCCAGAGGGGCGGGGTGGGGGTGGGGGGCTTTTGTCGGAGGGAGCTGTGGAGGGACACACCGGCACAGAGGTGGCGGCGCCGGGGCTGGGCGCCGGTGGGGGCGGCCAGGTGCAGGTCGAGGGGCTCGCGGGCCGAAAGGAAGGCAACTGGGCGCGCGGCGGAGCCTGGGTCCGGGCCAGCCGCCCCGGGAGCGTCTGGGGTGCGGCTGCCTTCCAGGGCCGCCTTCTGGCCGCCTGGCCGGCCGGGCCGGCGGGGAGCGCCCCCGCCGGCGCGCGCCGTGTTGGGAGGGGCCTGAGGAGGTGGGGCCTGCAGCGGGGCCCGGCGGGGGCGGAGCCGGCGGCCCCCGCCGCGGGCGAGTAAAGGAGAAGGCGGGCGGAGCGGGAGGCAAAAAGCCTACAGCACCCGGTATTCCCAGGCGGTCTCCCATCCAAGTACTAACCAGGCCCGACCCTGCTTAGCTTCCGAGATCAGACGAGATCGGGCGCGTTCAGGGTGGTATGGCCGTAGACGGGGGCGGGGGCCGCGGGCTGCCTCTTGAGGCCCAGTTTCGCAGGCGCTGGCGCCTTAACGCCAGCCTGGCGGCCCGCCCGCCCCGGCAGGGCCCCCTCGCCCGCCCAGGCAGGGGCAACGGAGGTCTCGGGTATCGGGCGGCGGCGGAGGGTTTGGCGACCACCTCCCAGCCCAGGGCGGCCGTGACCCAGCAAAGCCTTCGGCGCTTGGCGCCCCGCCCAAGATCCCGCACGTCGCTCACAGGGACGTGGCCCCGGAGGCTTCAGGGCCCGGGGCCCGCGGTCCCTTGGGCATCGGCCCTGCCCGCCCACGCGGCGCTAGGCGCAGCGCAGCCGCAGCCCGGGCCGGCCCTGCTGCCCGACAGCAGCTGGCCCGAAGCCACTGGGAGCCACCATTGAGTCGCCACGGCCCCTCAGCCCCGGCAAGGCCACCCTTGCCCCCACACCCCCCGCCGAGCTCAGGACCCCGCCCCTGGTGGCCGGCAGGCCCGGGGAAGCGGCCCCTGCCCTCGATCCCGCTCCCGCACCCGGCCGCGGTGACACGCCAGAGGGGCGGGGTGGGGGTGGGGGGCTTTTGTCGGAGGGAGCTGTGGAGGGACACACCGGCACACAGGTGGCGGCGCCGGGGCTGGGCGCCGGTGGGGGCGGCCAGGTGCAGGTCGAGGGGCTCGCGGGCCGAAAGGAAGGCAACTGGGCGCGCGGCGGAGCCTGGGTCCGGGCCAGCCGCCCCGGGAGCGTCTGGGGTGCGGCTGCCTTCCAGGGCCGCCTTCTGGCCGCCTGGCCGGCCGGGCCGGCGGGGAGCGCCCCCGCCGGCGCGCGCCGTGGTGGGAGGGGCCTGAGGAGGTGGGGCCTGCAGCGGGGCCCGGCGGGGGCGGAGCCGGCGGCCCCCGCCGCGGGCGAGTAAAGGAGAAGGCGGGCGGAGCGGGAGGCAAAAAGCCTACAGCACCCGGTATTCCCAGGCGGTCTCCCATCCAAGTACTAACCAGGCCCGACCCTGCTTAGCTTCCGAGATCAGACGAGATCGGGCGCGTTCAGGGTGGTATGGCCGTAGACGGGGGCGGGGGCCGCGGGCTGCCTCTTGAGGCCCAGTTTCGCAGGCGCTGGCGCCTTAACGCCAGCCTGGCGGCCCGCCCGCCCCGGCAGGGCCCCCTCGCCCGCCCAGGCAGGGGCAACGGAGGTCTCGGGTATCGGGCGGCGGCGGAGGGTTTGGCGACCACCTCCCAGCCCAGGGCGGCCGTGACCCAGCAAAGCCTTCGGCGCTTGGCGCCCCGCCCAAGATCCCGCACGTCGCTCACAGGGACGTGGCCCCGGAGGCTTCAGGGCCCGGGGCCCGCGGTCCCTTGGGCATCGGACCTGCCCGCCCACGCGGCGCTAGGCGCAGCGCAGCCGCAGCCCGGGCCGGCCCTGCTGCCCGACAGCAGCTGGCCCGAAGCCACTGGGAGCCACCATTGAGTCGCCACGGCCCCTCAGCCCCGGCAAGGCCACCCTTGCCCCCACACCCCCCGCCGAGCTCAGGACCCCGCCCCTGGTGGCCGGCAGGCCCGGGGAAGCGGCCCCTGCCCTCGATCCCGCTCCCGCACCCGGCCGCGGTGACACGCCAGAGGGGCGGGGTGGGGGTGGGGGGCTTTTGTCGGAGGGAGCTGTGGAGGGACACACCGGCACAGAGGTGGCGGCGCCGGGGCTGGGCGCCGGTGGGGGCGGCCAGGTGCAGGTCGAGGGGCTCGCGGGCCGAAAGGAAGGCAACTGGGCGCGCGGCGGAGCCTGGGTCCGGGCCAGCCGCCCCGGGAGCGTCTGGGGTGCGGCTGCCTTCCAGGGCCGCCTTCTGGCCGCCTGGCCGGCCGGGCCGGCGGGGAGCGCCCCCGCCGGCGCGCGCCGTGGTGGGAGGGGCCTGAGGAGGTGGGGCCTGCAGCGGGGCCCGGCGGGGGCGGAGCCGGCGGCCCCCGCCGCGGGCGAGTAAAGGAGAAGGCGGGCGGAGCGGGAGGCAAAAAGCCTACAGCACCCGGTATTCCCAGGCGGTCTCCCATCCAAGTACTAACCAGGCCCGACCCTGCTTAGCTTCCGAGATCAGACGAGATCGGGCGCGTTCAGGGTGGTATGGCCGTAGACGGGGGCGGGGGCCGCGGGCTGCCTCTTGAGGCCCAGTTTCGCAGGCGCTGGCGCCTTAACGCCAGCCTGGCGGCCCGCCCGCCCCGGCAGGGCCCCCTCGCCCGCCCAGGCAGGGGCAACGGAGGTCTCGGGTATCGGGCGGCGGCGGAGGGTTTGGCGACCACCTCCCAGCCCAGGGCGGCCGTGACCCAGCAAAGCCTTCGGCGCTTGGCGCCCCGCCCAAGATCCCGCACGTCGCTCACAGGGACGTGGCCCCGGAGGCTTCAGGGCCCGGGGCCCGCGGTCCCTTGGGCATCGGCCCTGCCCGCCCACGCGGCGCTAGACGCAGCGCAGCCGCAGCCCGGGCCGGCCCTGCTGCCCGACAGCAGCTGGCCCGAAGCCACTGGGAGCCACCATTGAGTCGCCACGGCCCCTCAGCCCCGGCAAGGCCACCCTTGCCCCCACACCCCCCGCCGAGCTCAGGACCCCGCCCCTGGTGGCCGGCAGGCCCGGGGAAGCGGCCCCTGCCCTCGATCCCGCTCCCGCACCCGGCCGCGGTGACACGCCAGAGGGGCGGGGTGGGGGTGGGGGGCTTTTGTCGGAGGGAGCTGTGGAGGGACACACCGGCACAGAGGTGGCGGCGCCGGGGCTGGGCGCCGGTGGGGGCGGCCAGGTGCAGGTCGAGGGGCTCGCGGGCCGAAAGGAAGGCAACTGGGCGCGCGGCGGAGCCTGGGTCCGGGCCAGCCGCCCCGGGAGCGTCTGGGGTGCGGCTGCCTTCCAGGGCCGCCTTCTGGCCGCCTGGCCGGCCGGGCCGGCGGGGAGCGCCCCCGCCGGCGCGCGCCGTGTTGGGAGGGGCCTGAGGAGGTGGGGCCTGCAGCGGGGCCCGGCGGGGGCGGAGCCGGCGGCCCCCGCCGCGGGCGAGTAAAGGAGAAGGCGGGCGGAGCGGGAGGCAAAAAGCCTACAGCACCCGGTATTCCCAGGCGGTCTCCCATCCAAGTACTAACCAGGCCCGACCCTGCTTAGCTTCCGAGATCAGACGAGATCGGGCGCGTTCAGGGTGGTATGGCCGTAGACGGGGGCGGGGGCCGCGGGCTGCCTCTTGAGGCCCAGTTTCGCAGGCGCTGGCGCCTTAACGCCAGCCTGGCGGCCCGCCCGCCCCGGCAGGGCCCCCTCGCCCGCCCAGGCAGGGGCAACGGAGGTCTCGGGTATCGGGCGGCGGCGGAGGGTTTGGCGACCACCTCCCAGCCCAGGGCGGCCGTGACCCAGCAAAGCCTTCGGCGCTTGGCGCCCCGCCCAAGATCCCGCACGTCGCTCACAGGGACGTGGCCCCGGAGGCTTCAGGGCCCGGGGCCCGCGGTCCCTTGGGCATCGGCCCTGCCCGCCCACGCGGCGCTAGGCGCAGCGCAGCCGCAGCCCGGGCCGGCCCTGCTGCCCGACAGCAGCTGGCCCGAAGCCACTGGGAGCCACCATTGAGTCGCCACGGCCCCTCAGCCCCGGCAAGGCCACCCTTGCCCCCACACCCCCCGCCGAGCTCAGGACCCCGCCCCTGGTGGCCGGCAGGCCCGGGGAAGCGGCCCCTGCCCTCGATCCCGCTCCCGCACCCGGCCGCGGTGACACGCCAGAGGGGCGGGGTGGGGGTGGGGGGCTTTTGTCGGAGGGAGCTGTGGAGGGACACACCGGCACACAGGTGGCGGCGCCGGGGCTGGGCGCCGGTGGGGGCGGCCAGGTGCAGGTCGAGGGGCTCGCGGGCCGAAAGGAAGGCAACTGGGCGCGCGGCGGAGCCTGGGTCCGGGCCAGCCGCCCCGGGAGCGTCTGGGGTGCGGCTGCCTTCCAGGGCCGCCTTCTGGCCGCCTGGCCGGCCGGGCCGGCGGGGAGCGCCCCCGCCGGCGCGCGCCGTGGTGGGAGGGGCCTGAGGAGGTGGGGCCTGCAGCGGGGCCCGGCGGGGGCGGAGCCGGCGGCCCCCGCCGCGGGCGAGTAAAGGAGAAGGCGGGCGGAGCGGGAGGCAAAAAGCCTACAGCACCCGGTATTCCCAGGCGGTCTCCCATCCAAGTACTAACCAGGCCCGACCCTGCTTAGCTTCCGAGATCAGACGAGATCGGGCGCGTTCAGGGTGGTATGGCCGTAGACGGGGGCGGGGGCCGCGGGCTGCCTCTTGAGGCCCAGTTTCGCAGGCGCTGGCGCCTTAACGCCAGCCTGGCGGCCCGCCCGCCCCGGCAGGGCCCCCTCGCCCGCCCAGGCAGGGGCAACGGAGGTCTCGGGTATCGGGCGGCGGCGGAGGGTTTGGCGACCACCTCCCAGCCCAGGGCGGCCGTGACCCAGCAAAGCCTTCGGCGCTTGGCGCCCCGCCCAAGATCCCGCACGTCGCTCACAGGGACGTGGCCCCGGAGGCTTCAGGGCCCGGGGCCCGCGGTCCCTTGGGCATCGGCCCTGCCCGCCCACGCGGCGCTAGGCGCAGCGCAGCCGCAGCCCGGGCCGGCCCTGCTGCCCGACAGCAGCTGGCCCGAAGCCACTGGGAGCCACCATTGAGTCGCCACGGCCCCTCAGCCCCGGCAAGGCCACCCTTGCCCCCACACCCCCCGCCGAGCTCAGGACCCCGCCCCTGGTGGCCGGCAGGCCCGGGGAAGCGGCCCCTGCCCTCGATCCCGCTCCCGCACCCGGCCGCGGTGACACGCCAGAGGGGCGGGGTGGGGGTGGGGGGCTTTTGTCGGAGGGAGCTGTGGAGGGACACACCGGCACAGAGGTGGCGGCGCCGGGGCTGGGCGCCGGTGGGGGCGGCCAGGTGCAGGTCGAGGGGCTCGCGGGCCGAAAGGAAGGCAACTGGGCGCGCGGCGGAGCCTGGGTCCGGGCCAGCCGCCCCGGGAGCGTCTGGGGTGCGGCTGCCTTCCAGGGCCGCCTTCTGGCCGCCTGGCCGGCCGGGCCGGCGGGGAGCGCCCCCGCCGGCGCGCGCCGTGGTGGGAGGGGCCTGAGGAGGTGGGGCCTGCAGCGGGGCCCGGCGGGGGCGGAGCCGGCGGCCCCCGCCGCGGGCGAGTAAAGGAGAAGGCGGGCGGAGCGGGAGGCAAAAAGCCTACAGCACCCGGTATTCCCAGGCGGTCTCCCATCCAAGTACTAACCAGGCCCGACCCTGCTTAGCTTCCGAGATCAGACGAGATCGGGCGCGTTCAGGGTGGTATGGCCGTAGACGGGGGCGGGGGCCGCGGGCTGCCTCTTGAGGCCCAGTTTCGCAGGCGCTGGCGCCTTAACGCCAGCCTGGCGGCCCGCCCGCCCCGGCAGGGCCCCCTCGCCCGCCCAGGCAGGGGCAACGGAGGTCTCGGGTATCGGGCGGCGGCGGAGGGTTTGGCGACCACCTCCCAGCCCAGGGCGGCCGTGACCCAGCAAAGCCTTCGGCGCTTGGCGCCCCGCCCAAGATCCCGCACGTCGCTCACAGGGACGTGGCCCCGGAGGCTTCAGGGCCCGGGGCCCGCGGTCCCTTGGGCATCGGCCCTGCCCGCCCACGCGGCGCTAGGCGCAGCGCAGCCGCAGCCCGGGCCGGCCCTGCTGCCCGACAGCAGCTGGCCCGAAGCCACTGGGAGCCACCATTGAGTCGCCACGGCCCCTCAGCCCCGGCAAGGCCACCCTTGCCCCCACACCCCCCGCCGAGCTCAGGACCCCGCCCCTGGTGGCCGGCAGGCCCGGGGAAGCGGCCCCTGCCCTCGATCCCGCTCCCGCACCCGGCCGCGGTGACACGCCAGAGGGGCGGGGTGGGGGTGGGGGGCTTTTGTCGGAGGGAGCTGTGGAGGGACACACCGGCACACAGGTGGCGGCGCCGGGGCTGGGCGCCGGTGGGGGCGGCCAGGTGCAGGTCGAGGGGCTCGCGGGCCGAAAGGAAGGCAACTGGGCGCGCGGCGGAGCCTGGGTCCGGGCCAGCCGCCCCGGGAGCGTCTGGGGTGCGGCTGCCTTCCAGGGCCGCCTTCTGGCCGCCTGGCCGGCCGGGCCGGCGGGGAGCGCCCCCGCCGGCGCGCGCCGTGGTGGGAGGGGCCTGAGGAGGTGGGGCCTGCAGCGGGGCCCGGCGGGGGCGGAGCCGGCGGCCCCCGCCGCGGGCGAGTAAAGGAGAAGGCGGGCGGAGCGGGAGGCAAAAAGCCTACAGCACCCGGTATTCCCAGGCGGTCTCCCATCCAAGTACTAACCAGGCCCGACCCTGCTTAGCTTCCGAGATCAGACGAGATCGGGCGCGTTCAGGGTGGTATGGCCGTAGACGGGGGCGGGGGCCGCGGGCTGCCTCTTGAGGCCCAGTTTCGCAGGCGCTGGCGCCTTAACGCCAGCCTGGCGGCCCGCCCGCCCCGGCAGGGCCCCCTCGCCCGCCCAGGCAGGGGCAACGGAGGTCTCGGGTATCGGGCGGCGGCGGAGGGTTTGGCGACCACCTCCCAGCCCAGGGCGGCCGTGACCCAGCAAAGCCTTCGGCGCTTGGCGCCCCGCCCAAGATCCCGCACGTCGCTCACAGGGACGTGGCCCCGGAGGCTTCAGGGCCCGGGGCCCGCGGTCCCTTGGGCATCGGCCCTGCCCGCCCACGCGGCGCTAGGCGCAGCGCAGCCGCAGCCCGGGCCGGCCCTGCTGCCCGACAGCAGCTGGCCCGAAGCCACTGGGAGCCACCATTGAGTCGCCACGGCCCCTCAGCCCCGGCAAGGCCACCCTTGCCCCCACACCCCCCGCCGAGCTCAGGACCCCGCCCCTGGTGGCCGGCAGGCCCGGGGAAGCGGCCCCTGCCCTCGATCCCGCTCCCGCACCCGGCCGCGGTGACACGCCAGAGGGGCGGGGTGGGGGTGGGGGGCTTTTGTCGGAGGGAGCTGTGGAGGGACACACCGGCACAGAGGTGGCGGCGCCGGGGCTGGGCGCCGGTGGGGGCGGCCAGGTGCAGGTCGAGGGGCTCGCGGGCCGAAAGGAAGGCAACTGGGCGCGCGGCGGAGCCTGGGTCCGGGCCAGCCGCCCCGGGAGCGTCTGGGGTGCGGCTGCCTTCCAGGGCCGCCTTCTGGCCGCCTGGCCGGCCGGGCCGGCGGGGAGCGCCCCCGCCGGCGCGCGCCGTGGTGGGAGGGGCCTGAGGAGGTGGGGCCTGCAGCGGGGCCCGGCGGGGGCGGAGCCGGCGGCCCCCGCCGCGGGCGAGTAAAGGTGAAGGCGGGCGGAGCGGGAGGCAAAAAGCCTACAGCACCCGGTATTCCCAGGCGGTCTCCCATCCAAGTACTAACCAGGCCCGACCCTGCTTAGCTTCCGAGATCAGACGAGATCGGGCGCGTTCAGGGTGGTATGGCCGTAGACGGGGGCGGGGGCCGCGGGTTGCCTCTTGAGGCCCAGTTTCGCAGGCGCTGGCGCCTTAACGCCAGCCTGGCGGCCCGCCCGCCCCGGCAGGGCCCCCTCGCCCGCCCAGGCAGGGGCAACGGAGGTCTCGGGTATCGGGCGGCGGCGGAGGGTTTGGCGACCACCTCCCAGCCCAGGGCGGCCGTGACCCAGCAAAGCCTTCGGCGCTTGGCGCCCCGCCCAAGATCCCGCACGTCGCTCACAGGGACGTGGCCCCGGAGGCTTCAGGGCCCGGGGCCCGCGGTCCCTTGGGCATCGGCCCTGCCCGCCCACGCGGCGCTAGGCGCAGCGCAGCCGCAGCCCGGGCCGGCCCTGCTGCCCGACAGCAGCTGGCCCGAAGCCACTGGGAGCCACCATTGAGTCGCCACGGCCCCTCAGCCCCGGCAAGGCCACCCTTGCCCCCACACCCCCCGCCGAGCTCAGGACCCCGCCCCTGGTGGCCGGCAGGCCCGGGGAAGCGGCCCCTGCCCTCGATCCCGCTCCCGCACCCGGCCGCGGTGACACGCCAGAGGGGCGGGGTGGGGGTGGGGGGCTTTTGTCGGAGGGAGCTGTGGAGGGACACACCGGCACAGAGGTGGCGGCGCCGGGGCTGGGCGCCGGTGGGGGCGGCCAGGTGCAGGTCGAGGGGCTCGCGGGCCGAAAGGAAGGCAACTGGGCGCGCGGCGGAGCCTGGGTCCGGGCCAGCCGCCCCGGGAGCGTCTGGGGTGCGGCTGCCTTCCAGGGCCGCCTTCTGGCCGCCTGGCCGGCCGGGCCGGCGGGGAGCGCCCCCGCCGGCGCGCGCCGTGGTGGGAGGGGCCTGAGGAGGTGGGGCCTGCAGCGGGGCCCGGCGGGGGCGGAGCCGGCGGCCCCCGCCGCGGGCGAGTAAAGGAGAAGGCGGGCGGAGCGGGAGGCAAAAAGCCTACAGCACCCGGTATTCCCAGGCGGTCTCCCATCCAAGTACTAACCAGGCCCGACCCTGCTTAGCTTCCGAGATCAGACGAGATCGGGCGCGTTCAGGGTGGTATGGCCGTAGACGGGGGCGGGGGCCGCGGGCTGCCTCTTGAGGCCCAGTTTCGCAGGCGCTGGCGCCTTAACGCCAGCCTGGCGGCCCGCCCGCCCCGGCAGGGCCCCCTCGCCCGCCCAGGCAGGGGCAACGGAGGTCTCGGGTATCGGGCGGCGGCGGAGGGTTTGGCGACCACCTCCCAGCCCAGGGCGGCCGTGACCCAGCAAAGCCTTCGGCGCTTGGCGCCCCGCCCAAGATCCCGCACGTCGCTCACAGGGACGTGGCCCCGGAGGCTTCAGGGCCCGGGGCCCGCGGTCCCTTGGGCATCGGCCCTGCCCGCCCACGCGGCGCTAGGCGCAGCGCAGCCGCAGCCCGGGCCGGCCCTGCTGCCCGACAGCAGCTGGCCCGAAGCCACTGGGAGCCACCATTGAGTCGCCACGGCCCCTCAGCCCCGGCAAGGCCACCCTTGCCCCCACACCCCCCGCCGAGCTCAGGACCCCGCCCCTGGTGGCCGGCAGGCCCGGGGAAGCGGCCCCTGCCCTCGATCCCGCTCCCGCACCCGGCCGCGGTGACACGCCAGAGGGGCGGGGTGGGGGTGGGGGGCTTTTGTCGGAGGGAGCTGTGGAGGGACACACCGGCACACAGGTGGCGGCGCCGGGGCTGGGCGCCGGTGGGGGCGGCCAGGTGCAGGTCGAGGGGCTCGCGGGCCGAAAGGAAGGCAACTGGGCGCGCGGCGGAGCCTGGGTCCGGGCCAGCCGCCCCGGGAGCGTCTGGGGTGCGGCTGCCTTCCAGGGCCGCCTTCTGGCCGCCTGGCCGGCCGGGCCGGCGGGGAGCGCCCCCGCCGGCGCGCGCCGTGGTGGGAGGGGCCTGAGGAGGTGGGGCCTGCAGCGGGGCCCGGCGGGGGCGGAGCCGGCGGCCCCCGCCGCGGGCGAGTAAAGGAGAAGGCGGGCGGAGCGGGAGGCAAAAAGCCTACAGCACCCGGTATTCCCAGGCGGTCTCCCATCCAAGTACTAACCAGGCCCGACCCTGCTTAGCTTCCGAGATCAGACGAGATCGGGCGCGTTCAGGGTGGTATGGCCGTAGACGGGGGCGGGGGCCGCGGGCTGCCTCTTGAGGCCCAGTTTCGCAGGCGCTGGCGCCTTAACGCCAGCCTGGCGGCCCGCCCGCCCCGGCAGGGCCCCCTCGCCCGCCCAGGCAGGGGCAACGGAGGTCTCGGGTATCGGGCGGCGGCGGAGGGTTTGGCGACCACCTCCCAGCCCAGGGCGGCCGTGACCCAGCAAAGCCTTCGGCGCTTGGCGCCCCGCCCAAGATCCCGCACGTCGCTCACAGGGACGTGGCCCCGGAGGCTTCAGGGCCCGGGGCCCGCGGTCCCTTGGGCATCGGCCCTGCCCGCCCACGCGGCGCTAGGCGCAGCGCAGCCGCAGCCCGGGCCGGCCCTGCTGCCCGACAGCAGCTGGCCCGAAGCCACTGGGAGCCACCATTGAGTCGCCACGGCCCCTCAGCCCCGGCAAGGCCACCCTTGCCCCCACACCCCCCGCCGAGCTCAGGACCCCGCCCCTGGTGGCCGGCAGGCCCGGGGAAGCGGCCCCTGCCCTCGATCCCGCTCCCGCACCCGGCCGCGGTGACACGCCAGAGGGGCGGGGTGGGGGTGGGGGGCTTTTGTCGGAGGGAGCTGTGGAGGGACACACCGGCACAGAGGTGGCGGCGCCGGGGCTGGGCGCCGGTGGGGGCGGCCAGGTGCAGGTCGAGGGGCTCGCGGGCCGAAAGGAAGGCAACTGGGCGCGCGGCGGAGCCTGGGTCCGGGCCAGCCGCCCCGGGAGCGTCTGGGGTGCGGCTGCCTTCCAGGGCCGCCTTCTGGCCGCCTGGCCGGCCGGGCCGGCGGGGAGCGCCCCCGCCGGCGCGCGCCGTGGTGGGAGGGGCCTGAGGAGGTGGGGCCTGCAGCGGGGCCCGGCGGGGGCGGAGCCGGCGGCCCCCGCCGCGGGCGAGTAAAGGAGAAGGCGGGCGGAGCGGGAGGCAAAAAGCCTACAGCACCCGGTATTCCCAGGCGGTCTCCCATCCAAGTACTAACCAGGCCCGACCCTGCTTAGCTTCCGAGATCAGACGAGATCGGGCGCGTTCAGGGTGGTATGGCCGTAGACGGGGGCGGGGGCCGCGGGCTGCCTCTTGAGGCCCAGTTTCGCAGGCGCTGGCGCCTTAACGCCAGCCTGGCGGCCCGCCCGCCCCGGCAGGGCCCCCTCGCCCGCCCAGGCAGGGGCAACGGAGGTCTCGGGTATCGGGCGGCGGCGGAGGGTTTGGCGACCACCTCCCAGCCCAGGGCGGCCGTGACCCAGCAAAGCCTTCGGCGCTTGGCGCCCCGCCCAAGATCCCGCACGTCGCTCACAGGGACGTGGCCCCGGAGGCTTCAGGGCCCGGGGCCCGCGGTCCCTTGGGCATCGGACCTGCCCGCCCACGCGGCGCTAGGCGCAGCGCAGCCGCAGCCCGGGCCGGCCCTGCTGCCCGACAGCAGCTGGCCCGAAGCCACTGGGAGCCACCATTGAGTCGCCACGGCCCCTCAGCCCCGGCAAGGCCACCCTTGCCCCCACACCCCCCGCCGAGCTCAGGACCCCGCCCCTGGTGGCCGGCAGGCCCGGGGAAGCGGCCCCTGCCCTCGATCCCGCTCCCGCACCCGGCCGCGGTGACACGCCAGAGGGGCGGGGTGGGGGTGGGGGGCTTTTGTCGGAGGGAGCTGTGGAGGGACACACCGGCACAGAGGTGGCGGCGCCGGGGCTGGGCGCCGGTGGGGGCGGCCAGGTGCAGGTCGAGGGGCTCGCGGGCCGAAAGGAAGGCAACTGGGCGCGCGGCGGAGCCTGGGTCCGGGCCAGCCGCCCCGGGAGCGTCTGGGGTGCGGCTGCCTTCCAGGGCCGCCTTCTGGCCGCCTGGCCGGCCGGGCCGGCGGGGAGCGCCCCCGCCGGCGCGCGCCGTGGTGGGAGGGGCCTGAGGAGGTGGGGCCTGCAGCGGGGCCCGGCGGGGGCGGAGCCGGCGGCCCCCGCCGCGGGCGAGTAAAGGAGAAGGCGGGCGGAGCGGGAGGCAAAAAGCCTACAGCACCCGGTATTCCCAGGCGGTCTCCCATCCAAGTACTAACCAGGCCCGACCCTGCTTAGCTTCCGAGATCAGACGAGATCGGGCGCGTTCAGGGTGGTATGGCCGTAGACGGGGGCGGGGGCCGCGGGCTGCCTCTTGAGGCCCAGTTTCGCAGGCGCTGGCGCCTTAACGCCAGCCTGGCGGCCCGCCCGCCCCGGCAGGGCCCCCTCGCCCGCCCAGGCAGGGGCAACGGAGGTCTCGGGTATCGGGCGGCGGCGGAGGGTTTGGCGACCACCTCCCAGCCCAGGGCGGCCGTGACCCAGCAAAGCCTTCGGCGCTTGGCGCCCCGCCCAAGATCCCGCACGTCGCTCACAGGGACGTGGCCCCGGAGGCTTCAGGGCCCGGGGCCCGCGGTCCCTTGGGCATCGGACCTGCCCGCCCACGCGGCGCTAGGCGCAGCGCAACCGCAGCCCGGGCCGGCCCTGCTGCCCGACAGCAGCTGGCCCGAAGCCACTGGGAGCCACCATTGAGTCGCCACGGCCCCTCAGCCCCGGCAAGGCCACCCTTGCCCCCACACCCCCCGCCGAGCTCAGGACCCCGCCCCTGGTGGCCGGCAGGCCCGGGGAAGCGGCCCCTGCCCTCGATCCCGCTCCCGCACCCGGCCGCGGTGACACGCCAGAGGGGCGGGGTGGGGGTGGGGGGCTTTTGTCGGAGGGAGCTGTGGAGGGACACACCGGCACACAGGTGGCGGCGCCGGTGGGGGCGGCCAGGTGCAGGTCGAGGGGCTCGCGGGCCGAAAGGACGGCAACTGGGCCCGCGGCGGAGCCTGGGTCCGGGCCAGCCGCCCCGGGAGCGTCTGGGGTGCGGCTGCCTTCCAGGGCCGCCTTCTGGCCGCCTGGCCGGCCGGGCCGGCGGGGAGCGCCCCCGCCGGCGCGCGCCGTGGTGGGAGGGGCCTGAGGAGGTGGGGCCTGCAGCGGGGCCCGGCGGGGGCGGAGCCGGCGGCCCCCGCCGCGGGCGAGTAAAGGAGAAGGCGGGCGGAGCGGGAGGCAAAAAGCCTACAGCACCCGGTATTCCCAGGCGGTCTCCCATCCAAGTACTAACCAGGCCCGACCCTGCTTAGCTTCCGAGATCAGACGAGATCGGGCGCGTTCAGGGTGGTATGGCCGTAGACGGGGGCGGGGGCCGCGGGCTGCCTCTTGAGGCCCAGTTTCGCAGGCGCTGGCGCCTTAACGCCAGCCTGGCGGCCCGCCCGCCCCGGCAGGGCCCCCTCGCCCGCCCAGGCAGGGGCAACGGAGGTCTCGGGTATCGGGCGGCGGCGGAGGGTTTGGCGACCACCTCCCAGCCCAGGGCGGCCGTGACCCAGCAAAGCCTTCGGCGCTTGGCGCCCCGCCCAAGATCCCGCACGTCGCTCACAGGGACGTGGCCCCGGAGGCTTCAGGGCCCGGGGCCCGCGGTCCCTTGGGCATCGGCCCTGCCCGCCCACGCGGCGCTAGGCGCAGCGCAGCCGCAGCCCGGGCCGGCCCTGCTGCCCGACAGCAGCTGGCCCAAAGCCACTGGGAGCCACCATTGAGTCGCCACGGCCCCTCAGCCCCGGCAAGGCCACCCTTGCCCCCACACCCCCCGCCGAGCTCAGGACCCCGCCCCTGGTGGCCGACAGGCCCGGGGAAGCGGCCCCTGCCCTCGATCCCGCTCCCGCACCCGGCCGCGGTGACACGCCAGAGGGGCGGGGTGGGGGTGGGGGGCTTTTGTCGGAGGGAGCTGTGGAGGGACACACCGGCACACAGGTGGCGGCGCCGGGGCTGGGCGCCGGTGGGGGCGGCCAGGTGCAGGTCGAGGGGCTCGCGGGCCGAAAGGACGGCAACTGGGCCCGCGGCGGAGCCTGGGTCCGGGCCAGCCACCCCGGGAGCGTCTGGGGTGCGGCTGCCTTCCAGGGCCGCCTTCTGGCCGCCTGGCCGGCCGGGCCGGCGGGGAGCGCCCCCGCCGGCGCGCGCCGTGGTGGGAGGGGCCTGAGGAGGTGGGGCCTGCAGCGGGGCCCGGCGGGGGCGGAGCCGGCGGCCCCCGCCGCGGGCGAGTAAAGGAGAAGGCGGGCGGAGCGGGAGGCAAAAAGCCTACAGCACCCGGTATTCCCAGGCGGTCTCCCATCCAAGTACTAACCAGGCCCGACCCTGCTTAGCTTCCGAGATCAGACGAGATCGGGCGCGTTCAGGGTGGTATGGCCGTAGACGGGGGCGGGGGCCGCGGGCTGCCTCTTGAGGCCCAGTTTCGCAGGCGCTGGCGCCTTAACGCCAGCCTGGCGGCCCGCCCGCCCCGGCAGGGCCCCCTCGCCCGCCCAGGCAGGGGCAACGGAGGTCTCGGGTATCGGGCGGCGGCGGAGGGTTTGGCGACCACCTCCCAGCCCAGGGCGGCCGTGACCCAGCAAAGCCTTCGGCGCTTGGCGCCCCGCCCAAGATCCCGCACGTCGCTCACAGGGACGTGGCCCCGGAGGCTTCAGGGCCCGGGGCCCGCGGTCCCTTGGGCATCGGCCCTGCCCGCCCACGCGGCGCTAGGCGCAGCGCAGCCGCAGCCCGGGCCGGCCCTGCTGCCCGACAGCAGCTGGCCCGAAGCCACTGGGAGCCACCATTGAGTCGCCACGGCCCCTCAGCCCCGGCAAGGCCACCCTTGCCCCCACACCCCCCGCCGAGCTCAGGACCCCGCCCCTGGTGGCCGGCAGGCCCGGGGAAGCGGCCCCTGCCCTCGATCCCGCTCCCGCATCCGGCCGCGGTGACACGCCAGAGGGGCGGGGTGGGGGTGGGGGGCTTTTGTCGGAGGGAGCTGTGGAGGGACACACCGGCACACAGGTGGCGGCGCCGGGGCTGGGCGCCGGTGGGGGCGGCCAGGTGCAGGTCGAGGGGCTCGCGGGCCGAAAGGAAGGCAACTGGGCGCGCGGCGGAGCCTGGGTCCGGGCCAGCCGCCCCGGGAGCGTCTGGGGTGCGGCTGCCTTCCAGGGCCGCCTTCTGGCCGCCTGGCCGGCCGGGCCGGCGGGGAGCGCCCCCGCCGGCGCGCGCCGTGGTGGGAGGGGCCTGAGGAGGTGGGGCCTGCAGCGGGGCCCGGCGGGGGCGGAGCCGGCGGCCCCCGCCGCGGGCGAGTAAAGGAGAAGGCGGGCGGAGCGGGAGGCAAAAAGCCTACAGCACCCGGTATTCCCAGGCGGTCTCCCATCCAAGTACTAACCAGGCCCGACCCTGCTTAGCTTCCGAGATCAGACGAGATCGGGCGCGTTCAGGGTGGTATGGCCGTAGACGGGGGCGGGGGCCGCGGGCTGCCTCTTGAGGCCCAGTTTCGCAGGCGCTGGCGCCTTAACGCCAGCCTGGCGGCCCGCCCGCCCCGGCAGGGCCCCCTCGCCCGCCCAGGCAGGGGCAACGGAGGTCTCGGGTATCGGGCGGCGGCGGAGGGTTTGGCGACCACCTCCCAGCCCAGGGCGGCCGTGACCCAGCAAAGCCTTCGGCGCTTGGCGCCCCGCCCAAGATCCCGCACGTCGCTCACAGGGACGTGGCCCCGGAGGCTTCAGGGCCCGGGGCCCGCGGTCCCTTGGGCATCGGCCCTGCCCGCCCACGCGGCGCTAGGCGCAGCGCAGCCGCAGCCCGGGCCGGCCCTGCTGCCCGACAGCAGCTGGCCCGAAGCCACTGGGAGCCACCATTGAGTCGCCACGGCCCCTCAGCCCCGGCAAGGCCACCCTTGCCCCCACACCCCCCGCCGAGCTCAGGACCCCGCCCCTGGTGGCCGGCAGGCCCGGGGAAGCGGCCCCTGCCCTCGATCCCGCTCCCGCACCCGGCCGCGGTGACACGCCAGAGGGGCGGGGTGGGGGTGGGGGGCTTTTGTCGGAGGGAGCTGTGGAGGGACACACCGGCACACAGGTGGCGGCGCCGGGGCTGGGCGCCGGTGGGGGCGGCCAGGTGCAGGTCGAGGGGCTCGCGGGCCGAAAGGAAGGCAACTGGGCGCGCGGCGGAGCCTGGGTCCGGGCCAGCCGCCCCGGGAGCGTCTGGGGTGCGGCTGCCTTCCAGGGCCGCCTTCTGGCCGCCTGGCCGGCCGGGCCGGCGGGGAGCGCCCCCGCCGGCGCGCGCCGTGGTGGGAGGGGCCTGAGGAGGTGGGGCCTGCAGCGGGGCCCGGCGGGGGCGGAGCCGGCGGCCCCCGCCGCGGGCGAGTAAAGGAGAAGGCGGGCGGAGCGGGAGGCAAAAAGCCTACAGCACCCGGTATTCCCAGGCGGTCTCCCATCCAAGTACTAACCAGGCCCGACCCTGCTTAGCTTCCGAGATCAGACGAGATCGGGCGCGTTCAGGGTGGTATGGCCGTAGACGGGGACGGGGGCCGCGGGCTGCCTCTTGAGGCCCAGTTTCGCAGGCGCTGGCGCCTTAACGCCAGCCTGGCGGCCCGCCCGCCCCGGCAGGGCCCCCTCGCCCGCCCAGGCAGGGGCAACGGAGGTCTCGGGTATCGGGCGGCGGCGGAGGGTTTGGCGACCACCTCCCAGCCCAGGGCGGCCGTGACCCAGCAAAGCCTTCGGCGCTTGGCGCCCCGCCCAAGATCCCGCACGTCGCTCACAGGGACGTGGCCCCGGAGGCTTCAGGGCCCGGGGCCCGCGGTCCCTTGGGCATCGGCCCTGCCCGCCCACGCGGCGCTAGGCGCAGCGCAGCCGCAGCCCGGGCCGGCCCTGCTGCCCGACAGCAGCTGGCCCGAAGCCACTGGGAGCCACCATTGAGTCGCCACGGCCCCTCAGCCCCGGCAAGGCCACCCTTGCCCCCACACCCCCCGCCGAGCTCAGGACCCCGCCCCTGGTGGCCGGCAGGCCCGGGGAAGCGGCCCCTGCCCTCGATCCCGCTCCCGCACCCGGCCGCGGTGACACGCCAGAGGGGCGGGGTGGGGGTGGGGGGCTTTTGTCGGAGGGAGCTGTGGAGGGACACACCGGCACACAGGTGGCGGCGCCGGGGCTGGGCGCCGGTGGGGGCGGCCAGGTGCAGGTCGAGGGGCTCGCGGGCCGAAAGGAAGGCAACTGGGCGCGCGGCGGAGCCTGGGTCCGGGCCAGCCGCCCCGGGAGCGTCTGGGGTGCGGCTGCCTTCCAGGGCCGCCTTCTGGCCGCCTGGCCGGCCGGGCCGGCGGGGAGCGCCCCCGCCGGCGCGCGCCGTGGTGGGAGGGGCCTGAGGAGGTGGGGCCTGCAGCGGGGCCCGGCGGGGGCGGAGCCGGCGGCCCCCGCCGCGGGCGAGTAAAGGAGAAGGCGGGCGGAGCGGGAGGCAAAAAGCCTACAGCACCCGGTATTCCCAGGCGGTCTCCCATCCAAGTACTAACCAGGCCCGACCCTGCTTAGCTTCCGAGATCAGACGAGATCGGGCGCGTTCAGGGTGGTATGGCCGTAGACGGGGGCGGGGGCCGCGGGCTGCCTCTTGAGGCCCAGTTTCGCAGGCGCTGGCGCCTTAACGCCAGCCTGGCGGCCCGCCCGCCCCGGCAGGGCCCCCTCGCCCGCCCAGGCAGGGGCAACGGAGGTCTCGGGTATCGGGCGGCGGCGGAGGGTTTGGCGACCACCTCCCAGCCCAGGGCGGCCGTGACCCAGCAAAGCTTTCGGCGCTTGGCGCCCCGCCCAAGATCCCGCACGTCGCTCACAGGGACGTGGCCCCGGAGGCTTCAGGGCCCGGGGCCCGCGGTCCCTTGGGCATCGGCCCTGCCCGCCCACGCGGCGCTAGGCGCAGCGCAGCCGCAGCCCGGGCCGGCCCTGCTGCCCGACAGCAGCTGGCCCGAAGCCACTGGGAGCCACCATTGAGTCGCCACGGCCCCTCAGCCCCGGCAAGGCCACCCTTGCCCCCACACCCCCCGCCGAGCTCAGGACCCCGCCCCTGGTGGCCGGCAGGCCCGGGGAAGCGGCCCCTGCCCTCGATCCCGCTCCCGCACCCGGCCGCGGTGACACGCCAGAGGGGCGGGGTGGGGGTGGGGGGCTTTTGTCGGAGGGAGCTGTGGAGGGACACACCGGCACACAGGTGGCGGCGCCGGTGGGGGCGGCCAGGTGCAGGTCGAGGGGCTCGCGGGCCGAAAGGACGGCAACTGGGCCCGCGGCGGAGCCTGGGTCCGGGCCAGCCGCCCCGGGAGCGTCTGGGGTGCGGCTGCCTTCCAGGGCCGCCTTCTGGCCGCCTGGCCGGCCGGGCCGGCGGGGAGCGCCCCCGCCGGCGCGCGCCGTGGTGGGAGGGGCCTGAGGAGGTGGGGCCTGCAGCGGGGCCCGGCGGGGGCGGAGCCGGCGGCCCCCGCCGCGGGCGAGTAAAGGAGAAGGCGGGCGGAGCGGGAGGCAAAAAGCCTACAGCACCCGGTATTCCCAGGCGGTCTCCCATCCAAGTACTAACCAGGCCCGACCCTGCTTAGCTTCCGAGATCAGACGAGATCGGGCGCGTTCAGGGTGGTATGGCCGTAGACGGGGGCGGGGGCCGCGGGCTGCCTCTTGAGGCCCAGTTTCGCAGGCGCTGGCGCCTTAACGCCAGCCTGGCGGCCCGCCCGCCCCGGCAGGGCCCCCTCGCCCGCCCAGGCAGGGGCAACGGAGGTCTCGGGTATCGGGCGGCGGCGGAGGGTTTGGCGACCACCTCCCAGCCCAGGGCGGCCGTGACCCAGCAAAGCCTTCGGCGCTTGGCGCCCCGCCCAAGATCCCGCACGTCGCTCACAGGGACGTGGCCCCGGAGGCTTCAGGGCCCGGGGCCCGCGGTCCCTTGGGCATCGGCCCTGCCCGCCCACGCGGCGCTAGGCGCAGCGCAGCCGCAGCCCGGGCCGGCCCTGCTGCCCGACAGCAGCTGGCCCAAAGCCACTGGGAGCCACCATTGAGTCGCCACGGCCCCTCAGCCCCGGCAAGGCCACCCTTGCCCCCACACCCCCCGCCGAGCTCAGGACCCCGCCCCTGGTGGCCGGCAGGCCCGGGGAAGCGGCCCCTGCCCTCGATCCCGCTCCCGCACCCGGCCGCGGTGACACGCCAGAGGGGCGGGGTGGGGGTGGGGGGCTTTTGTCGGAGGGAGCTGTGGAGGGACACACCGGCACACAGGTGGCGGCGCCGGGGCTGGGCGCCGGTGGGGGCGGCCAGGTGCAGGTCGAGGGGCTCGCGGGCCGAAAGGACGGCAACTGGGCCCGCGGCGGAGCCTGGGTCCGGGCCAGCCGCCCCGGGAGCGTCTGGGGTGCGGCTGCCTTCCAGGGCCGCCTTCTGGCCGCCTGGCCGGCCGGGCCGGCGGGGAGCGCCCCCGCCGGCGCGCGCCGTGGTGGGAGGGGCCTGAGGAGGTGGGGCCTGCAGCGGGGCCCGGCGGGGGCGGAGCCGGCGGCCCCCGCCGCGGGCGAGTAAAGGAGAAGGCGGGCGGAGCGGGAGGCAAAAAGCCTACAGCACCCGGTATTCCCAGGCGGTCTCCCATCCAAGTACTAACCAGGCCCGACCCTGCTTAGCTTCCGAGATCAGACGAGATCGGGCGCGTTCAGGGTGGTATGGCCGTAGACGGGGGCGGGGGCCGCGGGCTGCCTCTTGAGGCCCAGTTTCGCAGGCGCTGGCGCCTTAACGCCAGCCTGGCGGCCCGCCCGCCCCGGCAGGGCCCCCTCGCCCGCCCAGGCAGGGGCAACGGAGGTCTCGGGTATCGGGCGGCGGCGGAGGGTTTGGCGACCACCTCCCAGCCCAGGGCGGCCGTGACCCAGCAAAGCCTTCGGCGCTTGGCGCCCCGCCCAAGATCCCGCACGTCGCTCACAGGGACGTGGCCCCGGAGGCTTCAGGGCCCGGGGCCCGCGGTCCCTTGGGCATCGGCCCTGCCCGCCCACGCGGCGCTAGGCGCAGCGCAGCCGCAGCCCGGGCCGGCCCTGCTGCCCGACAGCAGCTGGCCCGAAGCCACTGGGAGCCACCATTGAGTCGCCACGGCCCCTCAGCCCCGGCAAGGCCACCCTTGCCCCCACACCCCCCGCCGAGCTCAGGACCCCGCCCCTGGTGGCCGGCAGGCCCGGGGAAGCGGCCCCTGCCCTCGATCCCGCTCCCGCACCCGGCCGCGGTGACACGCCAGAGGGGCGGGGTGGGGGTGGGGGGCTTTTGTCGGAGGGAGCTGTGGAGGGACACACCGGCACAGAGGTGGCGGCGCCGGGGCTGGGCGCCGGTGGGGGCGGCCAGGTGCAGGTCGAGGGGCTCGCGGGCCGAAAGGAAGGCAACTGGGCGCGCGGCGGAGCCTGGGTCCGGGCCAGCCGCCCCGGGAGCGTCTGGGGTGCGGCTGCCTTCCAGGGCCGCCTTCTGGCCGCCTGGCCGGCCGGGCCGGCGGGGAGCGCCCCCGCCGGCGCGCGCCGTGGTGGGAGGGGCCTGAGGAGGTGGGGCCTGCAGCGGGGCCCGGCGGGGGCGGAGCCGGCGGCCCCCGCCGCGGGCGAGTAAAGGAGAAGGCGGGCGGAGCGGGAGGCAAAAAGCCTACAGCACCCGGTATTCCCAGGCGGTCTCCCATCCAAGTACTAACCAGGCCCGACCCTGCTTAGCTTCCGAGATCAGACGAGATCGGGCGCGTTCAGGGTGGTATGGCCGTAGACGGGGGCGGGGGCCGCGGGCTGCCTCTTGAGGCCCAGTTTCGCAGGCGCTGGCGCCTTAACGCCAGCCTGGCGGCCCGCCCGCCCCGGCAGGGCCCCCTCGCCCGCCCAGGCAGGGGCAACGGAGGTCTCGGGTATCGGGCGGCGGCGGAGGGTTTGGCGACCACCTCCCAGCCCAGGGCGGCCGTGACCCAGCAAAGCCTTCGGCGCTTGGCGCCCCGCCCAAGATCCCGCACGTCGCTCACAGGGACGTGGCCCCGGAGGCTTCAGGGCCCGGGGCCCGCGGTCCCTTGGGCATCGGCCCTGCCCGCCCACGCGGCGCTAGGCGCAGCGCAGCCGCAGCCCGGGCCGGCCCTGCTGCCCGACAGCAGCTGGCCCAAAGCCACTGGGAGCCACCATTGAGTCGCCACGGCCCCTCAGCCCCGGCAAGGCCACCCTTGCCCCCACACCCCCCGCCGAGCTCAGGACCCCGCCCCTGGTGGCCGACAGGCCCGGGGAAGCGGCCCCTGCCCTCGATCCCGCTCCCGCACCCGGCCGCGGTGACACGCCAGAGGGGCGGGGTGGGGGTGGGGGGCTTTTGTCGGAGGGAGCTGTGGAGGGACACACCGGCACACAGGTGGCGGCGCCGGGGCTGGGCGCCGGTGGGGGCGGCCAGGTGCAGGTCGAGGGGCTCGCGGGCCGAAAGGACGGCAACTGGGCCCGCGGCGGAGCCTGGGTCCGGGCCAGCCGCCCCGGGAGCGTCTGGGGTGCGGCTGCCTTCCAGGGCCGCCTTCTGGCCGCCTGGCCGGCCGGGCCGGCGGGGAGCGCCCCCGCCGGCGCGCGCCGTGGTGGGAGGGGCCTGAGGAGGTGGGGCCTGCAGCGGGGCCCGGCGGGGGCGGAGCCGGCGGCCCCCGCCGCGGGCGAGTAAAGGAGAAGGCGGGCGGAGCGGGAGGCAAAAAGCCTACAGCACCCGGTATTCCCAGGCGGTCTCCCATCCAAGTACTAACCAGGCCCGACCCTGCTTAGCTTCCGAGATCAGACGAGATCGGGCGCGTTCAGGGTGGTATGGCCGTAGACGGGGGCGGGGGCCGCGGGCTGCCTCTTGAGGCCCAGTTTCGCAGGCGCTGGCGCCTTAACGCCAGCCTGGCGGCCCGCCCGCCCCGGCAGGGCCCCCTCGCCCGCCCAGGCAGGGGCAACGGAGGTCTCGGGTATCGGGCGGCGGCGGAGGGTTTGGCGACCACCTCCCAGCCCAGGGCGGCCGTGACCCAGCAAAGCCTTCGGCGCTTGGCGCCCCGCCCAAGATCCCGCACGTCGCTCACAGGGACGTGGCCCCGGAGGCTTCAGGGCCCGGGGCCCGCGGTCCCTTGGGCATCGGCCCTGCCCGCCCACGCGGCGCTAGGCGCAGCGCAGCCGCAGCCCGGGCCGGCCCTGCTGCCCGACAGCAGCTGGCCCGAAGCCACTGGGAGCCACCATTGAGTCGCCACGGCCCCTCAGCCCCGGCAAGGCCACCCTTGCCCCCACACCCCCCGCCGAGCTCAGGACCCCGCCCCTGGTGGCCGGCAGGCCCGGGGAAGCGGCCCCTGCCCTCGATCCCGCTCCCGCACCCGGCCGCGGTGACACGCCAGAGGGGCGGGGTGGGGGTGGGGGGCTTTTGTCGGAGGGAGCTGTGGAGGGACACACCGGCACACAGGTGGCGGCGCCGGTGGGGGCGGCCAGGTGCAGGTCGAGGGGCTCGCGGGCCGAAAGGACGGCAACTGGGCCCGCGGCGGAGCCTGGGTCCGGGCCAGCCGCCCCGGGAGCGTCTGGGGTGCGGCTGCCTTCCAGGGCCGCCTTCTGGCCGCCTGGCCGGCCGGGCCGGCGGGGAGCGCCCCCGCCGGCGCGCGCCGTGGTGGGAGGGGCCTGAGGAGGTGGGGCCTGCAGCGGGGCCCGGCGGGGGCGGAGCCGGCGGCCCCCGCCGCGGGCGAGTAAAGGAGAAGGCGGGCGGAGCGGGAGGCAAAAAGCCTACAGCACCCGGTATTCCCAGGCGGTCTCCCATCCAAGTACTAACCAGGCCCGACCCTGCTTAGCTTCCGAGATCAGACGAGATCGGGCGCGTTCAGGGTGGTATGGCCGTAGACGGGGGCGGGGGCCGTGGGCTGCCTCTTGAGGCCCAGTTTCGCAGGCGCTGGCGCCTTAACGCCAGCCTGGTGGCCCGCCCGCCCCGGCAGGGCCCCCTCGCCCGCCCAGGCAGGGGCAACGGAGGTCTCGGGTATCGGGCGGCGGCGGAGGGTTTGGCGACCACCTCCCAGCCCAGGGCGGCCGTGACCCAGCAAAGCCTTCGGCGCTTGGCGCCCCGCCCAAGATCCCGCACGTCGCTCACAGGGACGTGGCCCCGGAGGCTTCAGGGCCCGGGGCCCGCGGTCCCTTGGGCATCGGCCCTGCCCGCCCACGCGGCGCTAGGCGCAGCGCAGCCGCAGCCCGGGCCGGCCCTGCTGCCCGACAGCAGCTGGCCCAAAGCCACTGGGAGCCACCATTGAGTCGCCACGGCCCCTCAGCCCCGGCAAGGCCACCCTTGCCCCCACACCCCCCGCCGAGCTCAGGACCCCGCCCCTGGTGGCCGGCAGGCCCGGGGAAGCGGCCCCTGCCCTCGATCCCGCTCCCGCACCCGGCCGCGGTGACACGCCAGAGGGGCGGGGTGGGGGTGGGGGGCTTTTGTCGGAGGGAGCTGTGGAGGGACACACCGGCACAGAGGTGGCGGCGCCGGGGCTGGGCGCCGGTGGGGGCGGCCAGGTGCAGGTCGAGGGGCTCGCGGGCCGAAAGGACGGCAACTGGGCCCGCGGCGGAGCCTGGGTCCGGGCCAGCCGCCCCGGGAGCGTCTGGGGTGCGGCTGCCTTCCAGGGCCGCCTTCTGGCCGCCTGGCCGGCCGGGCCGGCGGGGAGCGCCCCCGCCGGCGCGCGCCGTGGTGGGAGGGGCCTGAGGAGGTGGGGCCTGCAGCGGGGCCCGGCGGGGGCGGAGCCGGCGGCCCCCGCCGCGGGCGAGTAAAGGAGAAGGCGGGCGGAGCGGGAGGCAAAAAGCCTACAGCACCCGGTATTCCCAGGCGGTCTCCCATCCAAGTACTAACCAGGCCCGACCCTGCTTAGCTTCCGAGATCAGACGAGATCGGGCGCGTTCAGGGTGGTATGGCCGTAGACGGGGGCGGGGGCCGCGGGCTGCCTCTTGAGGCCCAGTTTCGCAGGCGCTGGCGCCTTAACGCCAGCCTGGCGGCCCGCCCGCCCCGGCAGGGCCCCCTCGCCCGCCCAGGCAGGGGCAACGGAGGTCTCGGGTATCGGGCGGCGGCGGAGGGTTTGGCGACCACCTCCCAGCCCAGGGCGGCCGTGACCCAGCAAAGCCTTCGGCGCTTGGCGCCCCGCCCAAGATCCCGCACGTCGCTCACAGGGACGTGGCCCCGGAGGCTTCAGGGCCCGGGGCCCGCGGTCCCTTGGGCATCGGCCCTGCCCGCCCACGCGGCGCTAGGCGCAGCGCAGCCGCAGCCCGGGCCGGCCCTGCTGCCCGACAGCAGCTGGCCCGAAGCCACTGGGAGCCACCATTGAGTCGCCACGGCCCCTCAGCCCCGGCAAGGCCACCCTTGCCCCCACACCCCCCGCCGAGCTCAGGACCCCGCCCCTGGTGGCCGGCAGGCCCGGGGAAGCGGCCCCTGCCCTCGATCCCGCTCCCGCACCCGGCCGCGGTGACACGCCAGAGGGGCGGGGTGGGGGTGGGGGGCTTTTGTCGGAGGGAGCTGTGGAGGGACACACCGGCACACAGGTGGCGGCGCCGGGGCTGGGCGCCGGTGGGGGCGGCCAGGTGCAGGTCGAGGGGCTCGCGGGCCGAAAGGAAGGCAACTGGGCGCGCGGCGGAGCCTGGGTCCGGGCCAGCCGCCCCGGGAGCGTCTGGGGTGCGGCTGCCTTCCAGGGCCGCCTTCTGGCCGCCTGGCCGGCCGGGCCGGCGGGGAGCGCCCCCGCCGGCGCGCGCCGTGGTGGGAGGGGCCTGAGGAGGTGGGGCCTGCAGCGGGGCCCGGCGGGGGCGGAGCCGGCGGCCCCCGCCGCGGGCGAGTAAAGGAGAAGGCGGGCGGAGCGGGAGGCAAAAAGCCTACAGCACCCGGTATTCCCAGGCGGTCTCCCATCCAAGTACTAACCAGGCCCGACCCTGCTTAGCTTCCGAGATCAGACGAGATCGGGCGCGTTCAGGGTGGTATGGCCGTAGACGGGGGCGGGGGCCGCGGGCTGCCTCTTGAGGCCCAGTTTCGCAGGCGCTGGCGCCTTAACGCCAGCCTGGCGGCCCGCCCGCCCCGGCAGGGCCCCCTCGCCCGCCCAGGCAGGGGCAACGGAGGTCTCGGGTATCGGGCGGCGGCGGAGGGTTTGGCGACCACCTCCCAGCCCAGGGCGGCCGTGACCCAGCAAAGCCTTCGGCGCTTGGCGCCCCGCCCAAGATCCCGCACGTCGCTCACAGGGACGTGGCCCCGGAGGCTTCAGGGCCCGGGGCCCGCGGTCCCTTGGGCATCGGCCCTGCCCGCCCACGCGGCGCTAGGCGCAGCGCAGCCGCAGCCCGGGCCGGCCCTGCTGCCCGACAGCAGCTGGCCCAAAGCCACTGGGAGCCACCATTGAGTCGCCACGGCCCCTCAGCCCCGGCAAGGCCACCCTTGCCCCCACACCCCCCGCCGAGCTCAGGACCCCGCCCCTGGTGGCCGGCAGGCCCGGGGAAGCGGCCCCTGCCCTCGATCCCGCTCCCGCACCCGGCCGCGGTGACACGCCAGAGGGGCGGGGTGGGGGTGGGGGGCTTTTGTCGGAGGGAGCTGTGGAGGGACACACCGGCACAGAGGTGGCGGCGCCGGGGCTGGGCGCCGGTGGGGGCGGCCAGGTGCAGGTCGAGGGGCTCGCGGGCCGAAAGGACGGCAACTGGGCCCGCGGCGGAGCCTGGGTCCGGGCCAGCCGCCCCGGGAGCGTCTGGGGTGCGGCTGCCTTCCAGGGCCGCCTTCTGGCCGCCTGGCCGGCCGGGCCGGCGGGGAGCGCCCCCGCCGGCGCGCGCCGTGGTGGGAGGGGCCTGAGGAGGTGGGGCCTGCAGCGGGGCCCGGCGGGGGCGGAGCCGGCGGCCCCCGCCGCGGGCGAGTAAAGGAGAAGGCGGGCGGAGCGGGAGGCAAAAAGCCTACAGCACCCGGTATTCCCAGGCGGTCTCCCATCCAAGTACTAACCAGGCCCGACCCTGCTTAGCTTCCGAGATCAGACGAGATCGGGCGCGTTCAGGGTGGTATGGCCGTAGACGGGGGCGGGGGCCGCGGGCTGCCTCTTGAGGCCCAGTTTCGCAGGCGCTGGCGCCTTAACGCCAGCCTGGCGGCCCGCCCGCCCCGGCAGGGCCCCCTCGCCCGCCCAGGCAGGGGCAACGGAGGTCTCGGGTATCGGGCGGCGGCGGAGGGTTTGGCGACCACCTCCCAGCCCAGGGCGGCCGTGACCCAGCAAAGCCTTCGGCGCTTGGCGCCCCGCCCAAGATCCCGCACGTCGCTCACAGGGACGTGGCCCCGGAGGCTTCAGGGCCCGGGGCCCGCGGTCCCTTGGGCATCGGCCCTGCCCGCCCACGCGGCGCTAGGCGCAGCGCAGCCGCAGCCCGGGCCGGCCCTGCTGCCCGACAGCAGCTGGCCCGAAGCCACTGGGAGCCACCATTGAGTCGCCACGGCCCCTCAGCCCCGGCAAGGCCACCCTTGCCCCCACACCCCCCGCCGAGCTCAGGACCCCGCCCCTGGTGGCCGGCAGGCCCGGGGAAGCGGCCCCTGCCCTCGATCCCGCTCCCGCACCCGGCCGCGGTGACACGCCAGAGGGGCGGGGTGGGGGTGGGGGGCTTTTGTCGGAGGGAGCTGTGGAGGGACACACCGGCACACAGGTGGCGGCGCCGGGGCTGGGCGCCGGTGGGGGCGGCCAGGTGCAGGTCGAGGGGCTCGCGGGCCGAAAGGACGGCAACTGGGCCCGCGGCGGAGCCTGGGTCCGGGCCAGCCGCCCCGGGAGCGTCTGGGGTGCGGCTGCCTTCCAGGGCCGCCTTCTGGCCGCCTGGCCGGCCGGGCCGGCGGGGAGCGCCCCCGCCGGCGCGCGCCGTGGTGGGAGGGGCCTGAGGAGGTGGGGCCTGCAGCGGGGCCCGGCGGGGGCGGAGCCGGCGGCCCCCGCCGCGGGCGAGTAAAGGAGAAGGCGGGCGGAGCGGGAGGCAAAAAGCCTACAGCACCCGGTATTCCCAGGCGGTCTCCCATCCAAGTACTAACCAGGCCCGACCCTGCTTAGCTTCCGAGATCAGACGAGATCGGGCGCGTTCAGGGTGGTATGGCCGTAGACGGGGGCGGGGGCCGCGGGCTGCCTCTTGAGGCCCAGTTTCGCAGGCGCTGGCGCCTTAACGCCAGCCTGGCGGCCCGCCCGCCCCGGCAGGGCCCCCTCGCCCGCCCAGGCAGGGGCAACGGAGGTCTCGGGTATCGGGCGGCGGCGGAGGGTTTGGCGACCACCTCCCAGCCCAGGGCGGCCGTGACCCAGCAAAGCCTTCGGCGCTTGGCGCCCCGCCCAAGATCCCGCACGTCGCTCACAGGGACGTGGCCCCGGAGGCTTCAGGGCCCGGGGCCCGCGGTCCCTTGGGCATCGGCCCTGCCCGCCCACGCGGCGCTAGGCGCAGCGCAGCCGCAGCCCGGGCCGGCCCTGCTGCCCGACAGCAGCTGGCCCGAAGCCACTGGGAGCCACCATTGAGTCGCCACGGCCCCTCAGCCCCGGCAAGGCCACCCTTGCCCCCACACCCCCCGCCGAGCTCAGGACCCCGCCCCTGGTGGCCGGCAGGCCCGGGGAAGCGGCCCCTGCCCTCGATCCCGCTCCCGCACCCGGCCGCGGTGACACGCCAGAGGGGCGGGGTGGGGGTGGGGGGCTTTTGTCGGAGGGAGCTGTGGAGGGACACACCGGCACACAGGTGGCGGCGCCGGGGCTGGGCGCCGGTGGGGGCGGCCAGGTGCAGGTCGAGGGGCTCGCGGGCCGAAAGGAAGGCAACTGGGCGCGCGGCGGAGCCTGGGTCCGGGCCAGCCGCCCCGGGAGCGTCTGGGGTGCGGCTGCCTTCCAGGGCCGCCTTCTGGCCGCCTGGCCGGCCGGGCCGGCGGGGAGCGCCCCCGCCGGCGCGCGCCGTGGTGGGAGGGGCCTGAGGAGGTGGGGCCTGCAGCGGGGCCCGGCGGGGGCGGAGCCGGCGGCCCCCGCCGCGGGCGAGTAAAGGAGAAGGCGGGCGGAGCGGGAGGCAAAAAGCCTACAGCACCCGGTATTCCCAGGCGGTCTCCCATCCAAGTACTAACCAGGCCCGACCCTGCTTAGCTTCCGAGATCAGACGAGATCGGGCGCGTTCAGGGTGGTATGGCCGTAGACGGGGGCGGGGGCCGCGGGCTGCCTCTTGAGGCCCAGTTTCGCAGGCGCTGGCGCCTTAACGCCAGCCTGGCGGCCCGCCCGCCCCGGCAGGGCCCCCTCGCCCGCCCAGGCAGGGGCAACGGAGGTCTCGGGTATCGGGCGGCGGCGGAGGGTTTGGCGACCACCTCCCAGCCCAGGGCGGCCGTGACCCAGCAAAGCCTTCGGCGCTTGGCGCCCCGCCCAAGATCCCGCACGTCGCTCACAGGGACGTGGCCCCGGAGGCTTCAGGGCCCGGGGCCCGCGGTCCCTTGGGCATCGGCCCTGCCCGCCCACGCGGCGCTAGGCGCAGCGCAGCCGCAGCCCGGGCCGGCCCTGCTGCCCGACAGCAGCTGGCCCGAAGCCACTGGGAGCCACCATTGAGTCGCCACGGCCCCTCAGCCCCGGCAAGGCCACCCTTGCCCCCACACCCCCCGCCGAGCTCAGGACCCCGCCCCTGGTGGCCGGCAGGCCCGGGGAAGCGGCCCCTGCCCTCGATCCCGCTCCCGCACCCGGCCGCTGTGACACGCCAGAGGGGCGGGGTGGGGGTGGGGGGCTTTTGTCGGAGGGAGCTGTGGAGGGACACACCGGCACACAGGTGGCGGCGCCGGGGCTGGGCGCCGGTGGGGGCGGCCAGGTGCAGGTCGAGGGGCTCGCGGGCCGAAAGGACGGCAACTGGGCCCGCGGGGGAGCCTGGGTCCGGGCCAGCCGCCCCGGGAGCGTCTGGGGTGCGGCTGCCTTCCAGGGCCGCCTTCTGGCCGCCTGGCCGGCCGGGCCGGCGGGGAGCGCCCCCGCCGGCGCGCGCCGTGGTGGGAGGGGCCTGAGGAGGTGGGGCCTGCAGCGGGGCCCGGCGGGGGCGGAGCCGGCGGCCCCCGCCGCGGGCGAGTAAAGGAGAAGGCGGGCGGAGCGGGAGGCAAAAAGCCTACAGCACCCGGTATTCCCAGGCGGTCTCCCATCCAAGTACTAACCAGGCCCGACCCTGCTTAGCTTCCGAGATCAGACGAGATCGGGCGCGTTCAGGGTGGTATGGCCGTAGACGGGGGCGGGGGCCGCGGGCTGCCTCTTGAGGCCCAGTTTCGCAGGCGCTGGCGCCTTAACGCCAGCCTGGCGGCCCGCCCGCCCCGGCAGGGCCCCCTCGCCCGCCCAGGCAGGGGCAACGGAGGTCTCGGGTATCGGGCGGCGGCGGAGGGTTTGGCGACCACCTCCCAGCCCAGGGCGGCCGTGACCCAGCAAAGCCTTCGGCGCTTGGCGCCCCGCCCAAGATCCCGCACGTCGCTCACAGGGACGTGGCCCCGGAGGCTTCAGGGCCCGGGGCCCGCGGTCCCTTGGGCATCGGCCCTGCCCGCCCACGCGGCGCTAGGCGCAGCGCAGCCGCAGCCCGGGCCGGCCCTGCTGCCCGACAGCAGCTGGCCCGAAGCCACTGGGAGCCACCATTGAGTCGCCACGGCCCCTCAGCCCCGGCAAGGCCACCCTTGCCCCCACACCCCCCGCCGAGCTCAGGACCCCGCCCCTGGTGGCCGGCAGGCCCGGGGAAGCGGCCCCTGCCCTCGATCCCGCTCCCGCACCCGGCCGCGGTGACACGCCAGAGGGGCGGGGTGGGGGTGGGGGGCTTTTGTCGGAGGGAGCTGTGGAGGGACACACCGGCACACAGGTGGCGGCGCCGGTGGGGGCGGCCAGGTGCAGGTCGAGGGGCTCGCGGGCCGAAAGGACGGCAACTGGGCCCGCGGCGGAGCCTGGGTCCGGGCCAGCCGCCCCGGGAGCGTCTGGGGTGCGGCTGCCTTCCAGGGCCGCCTTCTGGCCGCCTGGCCGGCCGGGCCGGCGGGGAGCGCCCCCGCCGGCGCGCGCCGTGGTGGGAGGGGCCTGAGGAGGTGGGGCCTGCAGCGGGGCCCGGCGGGGGCGGAGCCGGCGGCCCCCGCCGCGGGCGAGTAAAGGAGAAGGCGGGCGGAGCGGGAGGCAAAAAGCCTACAGCACCCGGTATTCCCAGGCGGTCTCCCATCCAAGTACTAACCAGGCCCGACCCTGCTTAGCTTCCGAGATCAGACGAGATCGGGCGCGTTCAGGGTGGTATGGCCGTAGACGGGGGCGGGGGCCGCGGGCTGCCTCTTGAGGCCCAGTTTCGCAGGCGCTGGCGCCTTAACGCCAGCCTGGCGGCCCGCCCGCCCCGGCAGGGCCCCCTCGCCCGCCCAGGCAGGGGCAACGGAGGTCTCGGGTATCGGGCGGCGGCGGAGGGTTTGGCGACCACCTCCCAGCCCAGGGCGGCCGTGACCCAGCAAAGCCTTCGGCGCTTGGCGCCCCGCCCAAGATCCCGCACGTCGCTCACAGGGACGTGGCCCCGGAGGCTTCAGGGCCCGGGGCCCGCGGTCCCTTGGGCATCGGACCTGCCCGCCCACGCGGCGCTAGGCGCAGCGCAACCGCAGCCCGGGCCGGCCCTGCTGCCCGACAGCAGCTGGCCCGAAGCCACTGGGAGCCACCATTGAGTCGCCACGGCCCCTCAGCCCCGGCAAGGCCACCCTTGCCCCCACACCCCCCGCCGAGCTCAGGACCCCGCCCCTGGTGGCCGGCAGGCCCGGGGAAGCGGCCCCTGCCCTCGATCCCGCTCCCGCACCCGGCCGCGGTGACACGCCAGAGGGGCGGGGTGGGGGTGGGGGGCTTTTGTCGGAGGGAGCTGTGGAGGGACACACCGGCACACAGGTGGCGGCGCCGGTGGGGGCGGCCAGGTGCAGGTCGAGGGGCTCGCGGGCCGAAAGGACGGCAACTGGGCCCGCGGCGGAGCCTGGGTCCGGGCCAGCCGCCCCGGGAGCGTCTGGGGTGCGGCTGCCTTCCAGGGCCGCCTTCTGGCCGCCTGGCCGGCCGGGCCGGCGGGGAGCGCCCCCGCCGGCGCGCGCCGTGGTGGGAGGGGCCTGAGGAGGTGGGGCCTGCAGCGGGGCCCGGCGGGGGCGGAGCCGGCGGCCCCCGCCGCGGGCGAGTAAAGGAGAAGGCGGGCGGAGCGGGAGGCAAAAAGCCTACAGCACCCGGTATTCCCAGGCGGTCTCCCATCCAAGTACTAACCAGGCCCGACCCTGCTTAGCTTCCGAGATCAGACGAGATCGGGCGCGTTCAGGGTGGTATGGCCGTAGACGGGGGCGGGGGCCGCGGGCTGCCTCTTGAGGCCCAGTTTCGCAGGCGCTGGCGCCTTAACGCCAGCCTGGCGGCCCGCCCGCCCCGGCAGGGCCCCCTCGCCCGCCCAGGCAGGGGCAACGGAGGTCTCGGGTATCGGGCGGCGGCGGAGGGTTTGGCGACCACCTCCCAGCCCAGGGCGGCCGTGACCCAGCAAAGCCTTCGGCGCTTGGCGCCCCGCCCAAGATCCCGCACGTCGCTCACAGGGACGTGGCCCCGGAGGCTTCAGGGCCCGGGGCCCGCGGTCCCTTGGGCATCGGCCCTGCCCGCCCACGCGGCGCTAGGCGCAGCGCAGCCGCAGCCCGGGCCGGCCCTGCTGCCCGACAGCAGCTGGCCCAAAGCCACTGGGAGCCACCATTGAGTCGCCACGGCCCCTCAGCCCCGGCAAGGCCACCCTTGCCCCCACACCCCCCGCCGAGCTCAGGACCCCGCCCCTGGTGGCCGACAGGCCCGGGGAAGCGGCCCCTGCCCTCGATCCCGCTCCCGCACCCGGCCGCGGTGACACGCCAGAGGGGCGGGGTGGGGGTGGGGGGCTTTTGTCGGAGGGAGCTGTGGAGGGACACACCGGCACACAGGTGGCGGCGCCGGGGCTGGGCGCCGGTGGGGGCGGCCAGGTGCAGGTCGAGGGGCTCGCGGGCCGAAAGGACGGCAACTGGGCCCGCGGCGGAGCCTGGGTCCGGGCCAGCCACCCCGGGAGCGTCTGGGGTGCGGCTGCCTTCCAGGGCCGCCTTCTGGCCGCCTGGCCGGCCGGGCCGGCGGGGAGCGCCCCCGCCGGCGCGCGCCGTGGTGGGAGGGGCCTGAGGAGGTGGGGCCTGCAGCGGGGCCCGGCGGGGGCGGAGCCGGCGGCCCCCGCCGCGGGCGAGTAAAGGAGAAGGCGGGCGGAGCGGGAGGCAAAAAGCCTACAGCACCCGGTATTCCCAGGCGGTCTCCCATCCAAGTACTAACCAGGCCCGACCCTGCTTAGCTTCCGAGATCAGACGAGATCGGGCGCGTTCAGGGTGGTATGGCCGTAGACGGGGGCGGGGGCCGCGGGCTGCCTCTTGAGGCCCAGTTTCGCAGGCGCTGGCGCCTTAACGCCAGCCTGGCGGCCCGCCCGCCCCGGCAGGGCCCCCTCGCCCGCCCAGGCAGGGGCAACGGAGGTCTCGGGTATCGGGCGGCGGCGGAGGGTTTGGCGACCACCTCCCAGCCCAGGGCGGCCGTGACCCAGCAAAGCCTTCGGCGCTTGGCGCCCCGCCCAAGATCCCGCACGTCGCTCACAGGGACGTGGCCCCGGAGGCTTCAGGGCCCGGGGCCCGCGGTCCCTTGGGCATCGGCCCTGCCCGCCCACGCGGCGCTAGGCGCAGCGCAGCCGCAGCCCGGGCCGGCCCTGCTGCCCGACAGCAGCTGGCCCGAAGCCACTGGGAGCCACCATTGAGTCGCCACGGCCCCTCAGCCCCGGCAAGGCCACCCTTGCCCCCACACCCCCCGCCGAGCTCAGGACCCCGCCCCTGGTGGCCGGCAGGCCCGGGGAAGCGGCCCCTGCCCTCGATCCCGCTCCCGCATCCGGCCGCGGTGACACGCCAGAGGGGCGGGGTGGGGGTGGGGGGCTTTTGTCGGAGGGAGCTGTGGAGGGACACACCGGCACACAGGTGGCGGCGCCGGGGCTGGGCGCCGGTGGGGGCGGCCAGGTGCAGGTCGAGGGGCTCGCGGGCCGAAAGGAAGGCAACTGGGCGCGCGGCGGAGCCTGGGTCCGGGCCAGCCGCCCCGGGAGCGTCTGGGGTGCGGCTGCCTTCCAGGGCCGCCTTCTGGCCGCCTGGCCGGCCGGGCCGGCGGGGAGCGCCCCCGCCGGCGCGCGCCGTGGTGGGAGGGGCCTGAGGAGGTGGGGCCTGCAGCGGGGCCCGGCGGGGGCGGAGCCGGCGGCCCCCGCCGCGGGCGAGTAAAGGAGAAGGCGGGCGGAGCGGGAGGCAAAAAGCCTACAGCACCCGGTATTCCCAGGCGGTCTCCCATCCAAGTACTAACCAGGCCCGACCCTGCTTAGCTTCCGAGATCAGACGAGATCGGGCGCGTTCAGGGTGGTATGGCCGTAGACGGGGGCGGGGGCCGCGGGCTGCCTCTTGAGGCCCAGTTTCGCAGGCGCTGGCGCCTTAACGCCAGCCTGGCGGCCCGCCCGCCCCGGCAGGGCCCCCTCGCCCGCCCAGGCAGGGGCAACGGAGGTCTCGGGTATCGGGCGGCGGCGGAGGGTTTGGCGACCACCTCCCAGCCCAGGGCGGCCGTGACCCAGCAAAGCCTTCGGCGCTTGGCGCCCCGCCCAAGATCCCGCACGTCGCTCACAGGGACGTGGCCCCGGAGGCTTCAGGGCCCGGGGCCCGCGGTCCCTTGGGCATCGGCCCTGCCCGCCCACGCGGCGCTAGGCGCAGCGCAGCCGCAGCCCGGGCCGGCCCTGCTGCCCGACAGCAGCTGGCCCGAAGCCACTGGGAGCCACCATTGAGTCGCCACGGCCCCTCAGCCCCGGCAAGGCCACCCTTGCCCCCACACCCCCCGCCGAGCTCAGGACCCCGCCCCTGGTGGCCGGCAGGCCCGGGGAAGCGGCCCCTGCCCTCGATCCCGCTCCCGCACCCGGCCGCGGTGACACGCCAGAGGGGCGGGGTGGGGGTGGGGGGCTTTTGTCGGAGGGAGCTGTGGAGGGACACACCGGCACACAGGTGGCGGCGCCGGGGCTGGGCGCCGGTGGGGGCGGCCAGGTGCAGGTCGAGGGGCTCGCGGGCCGAAAGGAAGGCAACTGGGCGCGCGGCGGAGCCTGGGTCCGGGCCAGCCGCCCCGGGAGCGTCTGGGGTGCGGCTGCCTTCCAGGGCCGCCTTCTGGCCGCCTGGCCGGCCGGGCCGGCGGGGAGCGCCCCCGCCGGCGCGCGCCGTGGTGGGAGGGGCCTGAGGAGGTGGGGCCTGCAGCGGGGCCCGGCGGGGGCGGAGCCGGCGGCCCCCGCCGCGGGCGAGTAAAGGAGAAGGCGGGCGGAGCGGGAGGCAAAAAGCCTACAGCACCCGGTATTCCCAGGCGGTCTCCCATCCAAGTACTAACCAGGCCCGACCCTGCTTAGCTTCCGAGATCAGACGAGATCGGGCGCGTTCAGGGTGGTATGGCCGTAGACGGGGACGGGGGCCGCGGGCTGCCTCTTGAGGCCCAGTTTCGCAGGCGCTGGCGCCTTAACGCCAGCCTGGCGGCCCGCCCGCCCCGGCAGGGCCCCCTCGCCCGCCCAGGCAGGGGCAACGGAGGTCTCGGGTATCGGGCGGCGGCGGAGGGTTTGGCGACCACCTCCCAGCCCAGGGCGGCCGTGACCCAGCAAAGCCTTCGGCGCTTGGCGCCCCGCCCAAGATCCCGCACGTCGCTCACAGGGACGTGGCCCCGGAGGCTTCAGGGCCCGGGGCCCGCGGTCCCTTGGGCATCGGCCCTGCCCGCCCACGCGGCGCTAGGCGCAGCGCAGCCGCAGCCCGGGCCGGCCCTGCTGCCCGACAGCAGCTGGCCCGAAGCCACTGGGAGCCACCATTGAGTCGCCACGGCCCCTCAGCCCCGGCAAGGCCACCCTTGCCCCCACACCCCCCGCCGAGCTCAGGACCCCGCCCCTGGTGGCCGGCAGGCCCGGGGAAGCGGCCCCTGCCCTCGATCCCGCTCCCGCACCCGGCCGCGGTGACACGCCAGAGGGGCGGGGTGGGGGTGGGGGGCTTTTGTCGGAGGGAGCTGTGGAGGGACACACCGGCACACAGGTGGCGGCGCCGGGGCTGGGCGCCGGTGGGGGCGGCCAGGTGCAGGTCGAGGGGCTCGCGGGCCGAAAGGAAGGCAACTGGGCGCGCGGCGGAGCCTGGGTCCGGGCCAGCCGCCCCGGGAGCGTCTGGGGTGCGGCTGCCTTCCAGGGCCGCCTTCTGGCCGCCTGGCCGGCCGGGCCGGCGGGGAGCGCCCCCGCCGGCGCGCGCCGTGGTGGGAGGGGCCTGAGGAGGTGGGGCCTGCAGCGGGGCCCGGCGGGGGCGGAGCCGGCGGCCCCCGCCGCGGGCGAGTAAAGGAGAAGGCGGGCGGAGCGGGAGGCAAAAAGCCTACAGCACCCGGTATTCCCAGGCGGTCTCCCATCCAAGTACTAACCAGGCCCGACCCTGCTTAGCTTCCGAGATCAGACGAGATCGGGCGCGTTCAGGGTGGTATGGCCGTAGACGGGGGCGGGGGCCGCGGGCTGCCTCTTGAGGCCCAGTTTCGCAGGCGCTGGCGCCTTAACGCCAGCCTGGCGGCCCGCCCGCCCCGGCAGGGCCCCCTCGCCCGCCCAGGCAGGGGCAACGGAGGTCTCGGGTATCGGGCGGCGGCGGAGGGTTTGGCGACCACCTCCCAGCCCAGGGCGGCCGTGACCCAGCAAAGCTTTCGGCGCTTGGCGCCCCGCCCAAGATCCCGCACGTCGCTCACAGGGACGTGGCCCCGGAGGCTTCAGGGCCCGGGGCCCGCGGTCCCTTGGGCATCGGCCCTGCCCGCCCACGCGGCGCTAGGCGCAGCGCAGCCGCAGCCCGGGCCGGCCCTGCTGCCCGACAGCAGCTGGCCCGAAGCCACTGGGAGCCACCATTGAGTCGCCACGGCCCCTCAGCCCCGGCAAGGCCACCCTTGCCCCCACACCCCCCGCCGAGCTCAGGACCCCGCCCCTGGTGGCCGGCAGGCCCGGGGAAGCGGCCCCTGCCCTCGATCCCGCTCCCGCACCCGGCCGCGGTGACACGCCAGAGGGGCGGGGTGGGGGTGGGGGGCTTTTGTCGGAGGGAGCTGTGGAGGGACACACCGGCACACAGGTGGCGGCGCCGGTGGGGGCGGCCAGGTGCAGGTCGAGGGGCTCGCGGGCCGAAAGGACGGCAACTGGGCCCGCGGCGGAGCCTGGGTCCGGGCCAGCCGCCCCGGGAGCGTCTGGGGTGCGGCTGCCTTCCAGGGCCGCCTTCTGGCCGCCTGGCCGGCCGGGCCGGCGGGGAGCGCCCCCGCCGGCGCGCGCCGTGGTGGGAGGGGCCTGAGGAGGTGGGGCCTGCAGCGGGGCCCGGCGGGGGCGGAGCCGGCGGCCCCCGCCGCGGGCGAGTAAAGGAGAAGGCGGGCGGAGCGGGAGGCAAAAAGCCTACAGCACCCGGTATTCCCAGGCGGTCTCCCATCCAAGTACTAACCAGGCCCGACCCTGCTTAGCTTCCGAGATCAGACGAGATCGGGCGCGTTCAGGGTGGTATGGCCGTAGACGGGGGCGGGGGCCGCGGGCTGCCTCTTGAGGCCCAGTTTCGCAGGCGCTGGCGCCTTAACGCCAGCCTGGCGGCCCGCCCGCCCCGGCAGGGCCCCCTCGCCCGCCCAGGCAGGGGCAACGGAGGTCTCGGGTATCGGGCGGCGGCGGAGGGTTTGGCGACCACCTCCCAGCCCAGGGCGGCCGTGACCCAGCAAAGCCTTCGGCGCTTGGCGCCCCGCCCAAGATCCCGCACGTCGCTCACAGGGACGTGGCCCCGGAGGCTTCAGGGCCCGGGGCCCGCGGTCCCTTGGGCATCGGCCCTGCCCGCCCACGCGGCGCTAGGCGCAGCGCAGCCGCAGCCCGGGCCGGCCCTGCTGCCCGACAGCAGCTGGCCCAAAGCCACTGGGAGCCACCATTGAGTCGCCACGGCCCCTCAGCCCCGGCAAGGCCACCCTTGCCCCCACACCCCCCGCCGAGCTCAGGACCCCGCCCCTGGTGGCCGGCAGGCCCGGGGAAGCGGCCCCTGCCCTCGATCCCGCTCCCGCACCCGGCCGCGGTGACACGCCAGAGGGGCGGGGTGGGGGTGGGGGGCTTTTGTCGGAGGGAGCTGTGGAGGGACACACCGGCACACAGGTGGCGGCGCCGGGGCTGGGCGCCGGTGGGGGCGGCCAGGTGCAGGTCGAGGGGCTCGCGGGCCGAAAGGACGGCAACTGGGCCCGCGGCGGAGCCTGGGTCCGGGCCAGCCGCCCCGGGAGCGTCTGGGGTGCGGCTGCCTTCCAGGGCCGCCTTCTGGCCGCCTGGCCGGCCGGGCCGGCGGGGAGCGCCCCCGCCGGCGCGCGCCGTGGTGGGAGGGGCCTGAGGAGGTGGGGCCTGCAGCGGGGCCCGGCGGGGGCGGAGCCGGCGGCCCCCGCCGCGGGCGAGTAAAGGAGAAGGCGGGCGGAGCGGGAGGCAAAAAGCCTACAGCACCCGGTATTCCCAGGCGGTCTCCCATCCAAGTACTAACCAGGCCCGACCCTGCTTAGCTTCCGAGATCAGACGAGATCGGGCGCGTTCAGGGTGGTATGGCCGTAGACGGGGGCGGGGGCCGCGGGCTGCCTCTTGAGGCCCAGTTTCGCAGGCGCTGGCGCCTTAACGCCAGCCTGGCGGCCCGCCCGCCCCGGCAGGGCCCCCTCGCCCGCCCAGGCAGGGGCAACGGAGGTCTCGGGTATCGGGCGGCGGCGGAGGGTTTGGCGACCACCTCCCAGCCCAGGGCGGCCGTGACCCAGCAAAGCCTTCGGCGCTTGGCGCCCCGCCCAAGATCCCGCACGTCGCTCACAGGGACGTGGCCCCGGAGGCTTCAGGGCCCGGGGCCCGCGGTCCCTTGGGCATCGGCCCTGCCCGCCCACGCGGCGCTAGGCGCAGCGCAGCCGCAGCCCGGGCCGGCCCTGCTGCCCGACAGCAGCTGGCCCGAAGCCACTGGGAGCCACCATTGAGTCGCCACGGCCCCTCAGCCCCGGCAAGGCCACCCTTGCCCCCACACCCCCCGCCGAGCTCAGGACCCCGCCCCTGGTGGCCGGCAGGCCCGGGGAAGCGGCCCCTGCCCTCGATCCCGCTCCCGCACCCGGCCGCGGTGACACGCCAGAGGGGCGGGGTGGGGGTGGGGGGCTTTTGTCGGAGGGAGCTGTGGAGGGACACACCGGCACAGAGGTGGCGGCGCCGGGGCTGGGCGCCGGTGGGGGCGGCCAGGTGCAGGTCGAGGGGCTCGCGGGCCGAAAGGAAGGCAACTGGGCGCGCGGCGGAGCCTGGGTCCGGGCCAGCCGCCCCGGGAGCGTCTGGGGTGCGGCTGCCTTCCAGGGCCGCCTTCTGGCCGCCTGGCCGGCCGGGCCGGCGGGGAGCGCCCCCGCCGGCGCGCGCCGTGGTGGGAGGGGCCTGAGGAGGTGGGGCCTGCAGCGGGGCCCGGCGGGGGCGGAGCCGGCGGCCCCCGCCGCGGGCGAGTAAAGGAGAAGGCGGGCGGAGCGGGAGGCAAAAAGCCTACAGCACCCGGTATTCCCAGGCGGTCTCCCATCCAAGTACTAACCAGGCCCGACCCTGCTTAGCTTCCGAGATCAGACGAGATCGGGCGCGTTCAGGGTGGTATGGCCGTAGACGGGGGCGGGGGCCGCGGGCTGCCTCTTGAGGCCCAGTTTCGCAGGCGCTGGCGCCTTAACGCCAGCCTGGCGGCCCGCCCGCCCCGGCAGGGCCCCCTCGCCCGCCCAGGCAGGGGCAACGGAGGTCTCGGGTATCGGGCGGCGGCGGAGGGTTTGGCGACCACCTCCCAGCCCAGGGCGGCCGTGACCCAGCAAAGCCTTCGGCGCTTGGCGCCCCGCCCAAGATCCCGCACGTCGCTCACAGGGACGTGGCCCCGGAGGCTTCAGGGCCCGGGGCCCGCGGTCCCTTGGGCATCGGCCCTGCCCGCCCACGCGGCGCTAGGCGCAGCGCAGCCGCAGCCCGGGCCGGCCCTGCTGCCCGACAGCAGCTGGCCCAAAGCCACTGGGAGCCACCATTGAGTCGCCACGGCCCCTCAGCCCCGGCAAGGCCACCCTTGCCCCCACACCCCCCGCCGAGCTCAGGACCCCGCCCCTGGTGGCCGACAGGCCCGGGGAAGCGGCCCCTGCCCTCGATCCCGCTCCCGCACCCGGCCGCGGTGACACGCCAGAGGGGCGGGGTGGGGGTGGGGGGCTTTTGTCGGAGGGAGCTGTGGAGGGACACACCGGCACACAGGTGGCGGCGCCGGGGCTGGGCGCCGGTGGGGGCGGCCAGGTGCAGGTCGAGGGGCTCGCGGGCCGAAAGGACGGCAACTGGGCCCGCGGCGGAGCCTGGGTCCGGGCCAGCCGCCCCGGGAGCGTCTGGGGTGCGGCTGCCTTCCAGGGCCGCCTTCTGGCCGCCTGGCCGGCCGGGCCGGCGGGGAGCGCCCCCGCCGGCGCGCGCCGTGGTGGGAGGGGCCTGAGGAGGTGGGGCCTGCAGCGGGGCCCGGCGGGGGCGGAGCCGGCGGCCCCCGCCGCGGGCGAGTAAAGGAGAAGGCGGGCGGAGCGGGAGGCAAAAAGCCTACAGCACCCGGTATTCCCAGGCGGTCTCCCATCCAAGTACTAACCAGGCCCGACCCTGCTTAGCTTCCGAGATCAGACGAGATCGGGCGCGTTCAGGGTGGTATGGCCGTAGACGGGGGCGGGGGCCGCGGGCTGCCTCTTGAGGCCCAGTTTCGCAGGCGCTGGCGCCTTAACGCCAGCCTGGCGGCCCGCCCGCCCCGGCAGGGCCCCCTCGCCCGCCCAGGCAGGGGCAACGGAGGTCTCGGGTATCGGGCGGCGGCGGAGGGTTTGGCGACCACCTCCCAGCCCAGGGCGGCCGTGACCCAGCAAAGCCTTCGGCGCTTGGCGCCCCGCCCAAGATCCCGCACGTCGCTCACAGGGACGTGGCCCCGGAGGCTTCAGGGCCCGGGGCCCGCGGTCCCTTGGGCATCGGCCCTGCCCGCCCACGCGGCGCTAGGCGCAGCGCAGCCGCAGCCCGGGCCGGCCCTGCTGCCCGACAGCAGCTGGCCCGAAGCCACTGGGAGCCACCATTGAGTCGCCACGGCCCCTCAGCCCCGGCAAGGCCACCCTTGCCCCCACACCCCCCGCCGAGCTCAGGACCCCGCCCCTGGTGGCCGGCAGGCCCGGGGAAGCGGCCCCTGCCCTCGATCCCGCTCCCGCACCCGGCCGCGGTGACACGCCAGAGGGGCGGGGTGGGGGTGGGGGGCTTTTGTCGGAGGGAGCTGTGGAGGGACACACCGGCACACAGGTGGCGGCGCCGGTGGGGGCGGCCAGGTGCAGGTCGAGGGGCTCGCGGGCCGAAAGGACGGCAACTGGGCCCGCGGCGGAGCCTGGGTCCGGGCCAGCCGCCCCGGGAGCGTCTGGGGTGCGGCTGCCTTCCAGGGCCGCCTTCTGGCCGCCTGGCCGGCCGGGCCGGCGGGGAGCGCCCCCGCCGGCGCGCGCCGTGGTGGGAGGGGCCTGAGGAGGTGGGGCCTGCAGCGGGGCCCGGCGGGGGCGGAGCCGGCGGCCCCCGCCGCGGGCGAGTAAAGGAGAAGGCGGGCGGAGCGGGAGGCAAAAAGCCTACAGCACCCGGTATTCCCAGGCGGTCTCCCATCCAAGTACTAACCAGGCCCGACCCTGCTTAGCTTCCGAGATCAGACGAGATCGGGCGCGTTCAGGGTGGTATGGCCGTAGACGGGGGCGGGGGCCGTGGGCTGCCTCTTGAGGCCCAGTTTCGCAGGCGCTGGCGCCTTAACGCCAGCCTGGTGGCCCGCCCGCCCCGGCAGGGCCCCCTCGCCCGCCCAGGCAGGGGCAACGGAGGTCTCGGGTATCGGGCGGCGGCGGAGGGTTTGGCGACCACCTCCCAGCCCAGGGCGGCCGTGACCCAGCAAAGCCTTCGGCGCTTGGCGCCCCGCCCAAGATCCCGCACGTCGCTCACAGGGACGTGGCCCCGGAGGCTTCAGGGCCCGGGGCCCGCGGTCCCTTGGGCATCGGCCCTGCCCGCCCACGCGGCGCTAGGCGCAGCGCAGCCGCAGCCCGGGCCGGCCCTGCTGCCCGACAGCAGCTGGCCCAAAGCCACTGGGAGCCACCATTGAGTCGCCACGGCCCCTCAGCCCCGGCAAGGCCACCCTTGCCCCCACACCCCCCGCCGAGCTCAGGACCCCGCCCCTGGTGGCCGGCAGGCCCGGGGAAGCGGCCCCTGCCCTCGATCCCGCTCCCGCACCCGGCCGCGGTGACACGCCAGAGGGGCGGGGTGGGGGTGGGGGGCTTTTGTCGGAGGGAGCTGTGGAGGGACACACCGGCACAGAGGTGGCGGCGCCGGGGCTGGGCGCCGGTGGGGGCGGCCAGGTGCAGGTCGAGGGGCTCGCGGGCCGAAAGGACGGCAACTGGGCCCGCGGCGGAGCCTGGGTCCGGGCCAGCCGCCCCGGGAGCGTCTGGGGTGCGGCTGCCTTCCAGGGCCGCCTTCTGGCCGCCTGGCCGGCCGGGCCGGCGGGGAGCGCCCCCGCCGGCGCGCGCCGTGGTGGGAGGGGCCTGAGGAGGTGGGGCCTGCAGCGGGGCCCGGCGGGGGCGGAGCCGGCGGCCCCCGCCGCGGGCGAGTAAAGGAGAAGGCGGGCGGAGCGGGAGGCAAAAAGCCTACAGCACCCGGTATTCCCAGGCGGTCTCCCATCCAAGTACTAACCAGGCCCGACCCTGCTTAGCTTCCGAGATCAGACGAGATCGGGCGCGTTCAGGGTGGTATGGCCGTAGACGGGGGCGGGGGCCGCGGGCTGCCTCTTGAGGCCCAGTTTCGCAGGCGCTGGCGCCTTAACGCCAGCCTGGCGGCCCGCCCGCCCCGGCAGGGCCCCCTCGCCCGCCCAGGCAGGGGCAACGGAGGTCTCGGGTATCGGGCGGCGGCGGAGGGTTTGGCGACCACCTCCCAGCCCAGGGCGGCCGTGACCCAGCAAAGCCTTCGGCGCTTGGCGCCCCGCCCAAGATCCCGCACGTCGCTCACAGGGACGTGGCCCCGGAGGCTTCAGGGCCCGGGGCCCGCGGTCCCTTGGGCATCGGCCCTGCCCGCCCACGCGGCGCTAGGCGCAGCGCAGCCGCAGCCCGGGCCGGCCCTGCTGCCCGACAGCAGCTGGCCCGAAGCCACTGGGAGCCACCATTGAGTCGCCACGGCCCCTCAGCCCCGGCAAGGCCACCCTTGCCCCCACACCCCCCGCCGAGCTCAGGACCCCGCCCCTGGTGGCCGGCAGGCCCGGGGAAGCGGCCCCTGCCCTCGATCCCGCTCCCGCACCCGGCCGCGGTGACACGCCAGAGGGGCGGGGTGGGGGTGGGGGGCTTTTGTCGGAGGGAGCTGTGGAGGGACACACCGGCACACAGGTGGCGGCGCCGGGGCTGGGCGCCGGTGGGGGCGGCCAGGTGCAGGTCGAGGGGCTCGCGGGCCGAAAGGAAGGCAACTGGGCGCGCGGCGGAGCCTGGGTCCGGGCCAGCCGCCCCGGGAGCGTCTGGGGTGCGGCTGCCTTCCAGGGCCGCCTTCTGGCCGCCTGGCCGGCCGGGCCGGCGGGGAGCGCCCCCGCCGGCGCGCGCCGTGGTGGGAGGGGCCTGAGGAGGTGGGGCCTGCAGCGGGGCCCGGCGGGGGCGGAGCCGGCGGCCCCCGCCGCGGGCGAGTAAAGGAGAAGGCGGGCGGAGCGGGAGGCAAAAAGCCTACAGCACCCGGTATTCCCAGGCGGTCTCCCATCCAAGTACTAACCAGGCCCGACCCTGCTTAGCTTCCGAGATCAGACGAGATCGGGCGCGTTCAGGGTGGTATGGCCGTAGACGGGGGCGGGGGCCGCGGGCTGCCTCTTGAGGCCCAGTTTCGCAGGCGCTGGCGCCTTAACGCCAGCCTGGCGGCCCGCCCGCCCCGGCAGGGCCCCCTCGCCCGCCCAGGCAGGGGCAACGGAGGTCTCGGGTATCGGGCGGTGGCGGAGGGTTTGGCGACCACCTCCCAGCCCAGGGCGGCCGTGACCCAGCAAAGCCTTCGGCGCTTGGCGCCCCGCCCAAGATCCCGCACGTCGCTCACAGGGACGTGGCCCCGGAGGCTTCAGGGCCCGGGGCCCGCGGTCCCTTGGGCATCGGCCCTGCCCGCCCACGCGGCGCTAGGCGCAGCGCAGCCGCAGCCCGGGCCGGCCCTGCTGCCCGACAGCAGCTGGCCCAAAGCCACTGGGAGCCACCATTGAGTCGCCACGGCCCCTCAGCCCCGGCAAGGCCACCCTTGCCCCCACACCCCCCGCCGAGCTCAGGACCCCGCCCCTGGTGGCCGGCAGGCCCGGGGAAGCGGCCCCTGCCCTCGATCCCGCTCCCGCACCCGGCCGCGGTGACACGCCAGAGGGGCGGGGTGGGGGTGGGGGGCTTTTGTCGGAGGGAGCTGTGGAGGGACACACCGGCACAGAGGTGGCGGCGCCGGGGCTGGGCGCCGGTGGGGGCGGCCAGGTGCAGGTCGAGGGGCTCGCGGGCCGAAAGGACGGCAACTGGGCCCGCGGCGGAGCCTGGGTCCGGGCCAGCCGCCCCGGGAGCGTCTGGGGTGCGGCTGCCTTCCAGGGCCGCCTTCTGGCCGCCTGGCCGGCCGGGCCGGCGGGGAGCGCCCCCGCCGGCGCGCGCCGTGGTGGGAGGGGCCTGAGGAGGTGGGGCCTGCAGCGGGGCCCGGCGGGGGCGGAGCCGGCGGCCCCCGCCGCGGGCGAGTAAAGGAGAAGGCGGGCGGAGCGGGAGGCAAAAAGCCTACAGCACCCGGTATTCCCAGGCGGTCTCCCATCCAAGTACTAACCAGGCCCGACCCTGCTTAGCTTCCGAGATCAGACGAGATCGGGCGCGTTCAGGGTGGTATGGCCGTAGACGGGGGCGGGGGCCGCGGGCTGCCTCTTGAGGCCCAGTTTCGCAGGCGCTGGCGCCTTAACGCCAGCCTGGCGGCCCGCCCGCCCCGGCAGGGCCCCCTCGCCCGCCCAGGCAGGGGCAACGGAGGTCTCGGGTATCGGGCGGCGGCGGAGGGTTTGGCGACCACCTCCCAGCCCAGGGCGGCCGTGACCCAGCAAAGCCTTCGGCGCTTGGCGCCCCGCCCAAGATCCCGCACGTCGCTCACAGGGACGTGGCCCCGGAGGCTTCAGGGCCCGGGGCCCGCGGTCCCTTGGGCATCGGCCCTGCCCGCCCACGCGGCGCTAGGCGCAGCGCAGCCGCAGCCCGGGCCGGCCCTGCTGCCCGACAGCAGCTGGCCCGAAGCCACTGGGAGCCACCATTGAGTCGCCACGGCCCCTCAGCCCCGGCAAGGCCACCCTTGCCCCCACACCCCCCGCCGAGCTCAGGACCCCGCCCCTGGTGGCCGGCAGGCCCGGGGAAGCGGCCCCTGCCCTCGATCCCGCTCCCGCACCCGGCCGCGGTGACACGCCAGAGGGGCGGGGTGGGGGTGGGGGGCTTTTGTCGGAGGGAGCTGTGGAGGGACACACCGGCACACAGGTGGCGGCGCCGGGGCTGGGCGCCGGTGGGGGCGGCCAGGTGCAGGTCGAGGGGCTCGCGGGCCGAAAGGACGGCAACTGGGCCCGCGGCGGAGCCTGGGTCCGGGCCAGCCGCCCCGGGAGCGTCTGGGGTGCGGCTGCCTTCCAGGGCCGCCTTCTGGCCGCCTGGCCGGCCGGGCCGGCGGGGAGCGCCCCCGCCGGCGCGCGCCGTGGTGGGAGGGGCCTGAGGAGGTGGGGCCTGCAGCGGGGCCCGGCGGGGGCGGAGCCGGCGGCCCCCGCCGCGGGCGAGTAAAGGAGAAGGCGGGCGGAGCGGGAGGCAAAAAGCCTACAGCACCCGGTATTCCCAGGCGGTCTCCCATCCAAGTACTAACCAGGCCCGACCCTGCTTAGCTTCCGAGATCAGACGAGATCGGGCGCGTTCAGGGTGGTATGGCCGTAGACGGGGGCGGGGGCCGCGGGCTGCCTCTTGAGGCCCAGTTTCGCAGGCGCTGGCGCCTTAACGCCAGCCTGGCGGCCCGCCCGCCCCGGCAGGGCCCCCTCGCCCGCCCAGGCAGGGGCAACGGAGGTCTCGGGTATCGGGCGGCGGCGGAGGGTTTGGCGACCACCTCCCAGCCCAGGGCGGCCGTGACCCAGCAAAGCCTTCGGCGCTTGGCGCCCCGCCCAAGATCCCGCACGTCGCTCACAGGGACGTGGCCCCGGAGGCTTCAGGGCCCGGGGCCCGCGGTCCCTTGGGCATCGGCCCTGCCCGCCCACGCGGCGCTAGGCGCAGCGCAGCCGCAGCCCGGGCCGGCCCTGCTGCCCGACAGCAGCTGGCCCGAAGCCACTGGGAGCCACCATTGAGTCGCCACGGCCCCTCAGCCCCGGCAAGGCCACCCTTGCCCCCACACCCCCCGCCGAGCTCAGGACCCCGCCCCTGGTGGCCGGCAGGCCCGGGGAAGCGGCCCCTGCCCTCGATCCCGCTCCCGCACCCGGCCGCGGTGACACGCCAGAGGGGCGGGGTGGGGGTGGGGGGCTTTTGTCGGAGGGAGCTGTGGAGGGACACACCGGCACACAGGTGGCGGCGCCGGGGCTGGGCGCCGGTGGGGGCGGCCAGGTGCAGGTCGAGGGGCTCGCGGGCCGAAAGGAAGGCAACTGGGCGCGCGGCGGAGCCTGGGTCCGGGCCAGCCGCCCCGGGAGCGTCTGGGGTGCGGCTGCCTTCCAGGGCCGCCTTCTGGCCGCCTGGCCGGCCGGGCCGGCGGGGAGCGCCCCCGCCGGCGCGCGCCGTGGTGGGAGGGGCCTGAGGAGGTGGGGCCTGCAGCGGGGCCCGGCGGGGGCGGAGCCGGCGGCCCCCGCCGCGGGCGAGTAAAGGAGAAGGCGGGCGGAGCGGGAGGCAAAAAGCCTACAGCACCCGGTATTCCCAGGCGGTCTCCCATCCAAGTACTAACCAGGCCCGACCCTGCTTAGCTTCCGAGATCAGACGAGATCGGGCGCGTTCAGGGTGGTATGGCCGTAGACGGGGGCGGGGGCCGCGGGCTGCCTCTTGAGGCCCAGTTTCGCAGGCGCTGGCGCCTTAACGCCAGCCTGGCGGCCCGCCCGCCCCGGCAGGGCCCCCTCGCCCGCCCAGGCAGGGGCAACGGAGGTCTCGGGTATCGGGCGGCGGCGGAGGGTTTGGCGACCACCTCCCAGCCCAGGGCGGCCGTGACCCAGCAAAGCCTTCGGCGCTTGGCGCCCCGCCCAAGATCCCGCACGTCGCTCACAGGGACGTGGCCCCGGAGGCTTCAGGGCCCGGGGCCCGCGGTCCCTTGGGCATCGGCCCTGCCCGCCCACGCGGCGCTAGGCGCAGCGCAGCCGCAGCCCGGGCCGGCCCTGCTGCCCGACAGCAGCTGGCCCGAAGCCACTGGGAGCCACCATTGAGTCGCCACGGCCCCTCAGCCCCGGCAAGGCCACCCTTGCCCCCACACCCCCCGCCGAGCTCAGGACCCCGCCCCTGGTGGCCGGCAGGCCCGGGGAAGCGGCCCCTGCCCTCGATCCCGCTCCCGCACCCGGCCGCTGTGACACGCCAGAGGGGCGGGGTGGGGGTGGGGGGCTTTTGTCGGAGGGAGCTGTGGAGGGACACACCGGCACACAGGTGGCGGCGCCGGGGCTGGGCGCCGGTGGGGGCGGCCAGGTGCAGGTCGAGGGGCTCGCGGGCCGAAAGGACGGCAACTGGGCCCGCGGGGGAGCCTGGGTCCGGGCCAGCCGCCCCGGGAGCGTCTGGGGTGCGGCTGCCTTCCAGGGCCGCCTTCTGGCCGCCTGGCCGGCCGGGCCGGCGGGGAGCGCCCCCGCCGGCGCGCGCCGTGGTGGGAGGGGCCTGAGGAGGTGGGGCCTGCAGCGGGGCCCGGCGGGGGCGGAGCCGGCGGCCCCCGCCGCGGGCGAGTAAAGGAGAAGGCGGGCGGAGCGGGAGGCAAAAAGCCTACAGCACCCGGTATTCCCAGGCGGTCTCCCATCCAAGTACTAACCAGGCCCGACCCTGCTTAGCTTCCGAGATCAGACGAGATCGGGCGCGTTCAGGGTGGTATGGCCGTAGACGGGGGCGGGGGCCGCGGGCTGCCTCTTGAGGCCCAGTTTCGCAGGCGCTGGCGCCTTAACGCCAGCCTGGCGGCCCGCCCGCCCCGGCAGGGCCCCCTCGCCCGCCCAGGCAGGGGCAACGGAGGTCTCGGGTATCGGGCGGCGGCGGAGGGTTTGGCGACCACCTCCCAGCCCAGGGCGGCCGTGACCCAGCAAAGCCTTCGGCGCTTGGCGCCCCGCCCAAGATCCCGCACGTCGCTCACAGGGACGTGGCCCCGGAGGCTTCAGGGCCCGGGGCCCGCGGTCCCTTGGGCATCGGCCCTGCCCGCCCACGCGGCGCTAGGCGCAGCGCAGCCGCAGCCCGGGCCGGCCCTGCTGCCCGACAGCAGCTGGCCCGAAGCCACTGGGAGCCACCATTGAGTCGCCACGGCCCCTCAGCCCCGGCAAGGCCACCCTTGCCCCCACACCCCCCGCCGAGCTCAGGACCCCGCCCCTGGTGGCCGGCAGGCCCGGGGAAGCGGCCCCTGCCCTCGATCCCGCTCCCGCACCCGGCCGCGGTGACACGCCAGAGGGGCGGGGTGGGGGTGGGGGGCTTTTGTCGGAGGGAGCTGTGGAGGGACACACCGGCACACAGGTGGCGGCGCCGGTGGGGGCGGCCAGGTGCAGGTCGAGGGGCTCGCGGGCCGAAAGGACGGCAACTGGGCCCGCGGCGGAGCCTGGGTCCGGGCCAGCCGCCCCGGGAGCGTCTGGGGTGCGGCTGCCTTCCAGGGCCGCCTTCTGGCCGCCTGGCCGGCCGGGCCGGCGGGGAGCGCCCCCGCCGGCGCGCGCCGTGGTGGGAGGGGCCTGAGGAGGTGGGGCCTGCAGCGGGGCCCGGCGGGGGCGGAGCCGGCGGCCCCCGCCGCGGGCGAGTAAAGGAGAAGGCGGGCGGAGCGGGAGGCAAAAAGCCTACAGCACCCGGTATTCCCAGGCGGTCTCCCATCCAAGTACTAACCAGGCCCGACCCTGCTTAGCTTCCGAGATCAGACGAGATCGGGCGCGTTCAGGGTGGTATGGCCGTAGACGGGGGCGGGGGCCGCGGGCTGCCTCTTGAGGCCCAGTTTCGCAGGCGCTGGCGCCTTAACGCCAGCCTGGCGGCCCGCCCGCCCCGGCAGGGCCCCCTCGCCCGCCCAGGCAGGGGCAACGGAGGTCTCGGGTATCGGGCGGCGGCGGAGGGTTTGGCGACCACCTCCCAGCCCAGGGCGGCCGTGACCCAGCAAAGCCTTCGGCGCTTGGCGCCCCGCCCAAGATCCCGCACGTCGCTCACAGGGACGTGGCCCCGGAGGCTTCAGGGCCCGGGGCCCGCGGTCCCTTGGGCATCGGCCCTGCCCGCCCACGCGGCGCTAGGCGCAGCGCAGCCGCAGCCCGGGCCGGCCCTGCTGCCCGACAGCAGCTGGCCCAAAGCCACTGGGAGCCACCATTGAGTCGCCACGGCCCCTCAGCCCCGGCAAGGCCACCCTTGCCCCCACACCCCCCGCCGAGCTCAGGACCCCGCCCCTGGTGGCCGGCAGGCCCGGGGAAGCGGCCACTGCCCTCGATCCCGCTCCCGCACCCGGCCGCGGTGACACGCCAGAGGGGCGGGGTGGGGGTGGGGGGCTTTTGTCGGAGGGAGCTGTGGAGGGACACACCGGCACACAGGTGGCGGCGCCGGGGCTGGGCGCCGGTGGGGGCGGCCAGGTGCAGGTCGAGGGGCTCGCGGGCCGAAAGGACGGCAACTGGGCCCGCGGCGGAGCCTGGGTCCGGGCCAGCCGCCCCGGGAGCGTCTGGGGTGCGGCTGCCTTCCAGGGCCGCCTTCTGGCCGCCTGGCCGGCCGGGCCGGCGGGGAGCGCCCCCGCCGGCGCGCGCCGTGGTGGGAGGGGCCTGAGGAGGTGGGGCCTGCAGCGGGGCCCGGCGGGGGCGGAGCCGGCGGCCCCCGCCGCGGGCGAGTAAAGGAGAAGGCGGGCGGAGCGGGAGGCAAAAAGCCTACAGCACCCGGTATTCCCAGGCGGTCTCCCATCCAAGTACTAACCAGGCCCGACCCTGCTTAGCTTCCGAGATCAGACGAGATCGGGCGCGTTCAGGGTGGTATGGCCGTAGACGGGGGCGGGGGCCGCGGGCTGCCTCTTGAGGCCCAGTTTCGCAGGCGCTGGCGCCTTAACGCCAGCCTGGCGGCCCGCCCGCCCCGGCAGGGCCCCCTCGCCCGCCCAGGCAGGGGCAACGGAGGTCTCGGGTATCGGGCGGCGGCGGAGGGTTTGGCGACCACCTCCCAGCCCAGGGCGGCCGTGACCCAGCAAAGCCTTCGGCGCTTGGCGCCCCGCCCAAGATCCCGCACGTCGCTCACAGGGACGTGGCCCCGGAGGCTTCAGGGCCCGGGGCCCGCGGTCCCTTGGGCATCGGCCCTGCCCGCCCACGCGGCGCTAGGCGCAGCGCAGCCGCAGCCCGGGCCGGCCCTGCTGCCCGACAGCAGCTGGCCCGAAGCCACTGGGAGCCACCATTGAGTCGCCACGGCCCCTCAGCCCCGGCAAGGCCACCCTTGCCCCCACACCCCCCGCCGAGCTCAGGACCCCGCCCCTGGTGGCCGGCAGGCCCGGGGAAGCGGCCCCTGCCCTCGATCCCGCTCCCGCACCCGGCCGCGGTGACACGCCAGAGGGGCGGGGTGGGGGTGGGGGGCTTTTGTCGGAGGGAGCTGTGGAGGGACACACCGGCACAGAGGTGGCGGCGCCGGGGCTGGGCGCCGGTGGGGGCGGCCAGGTGCAGGTCGAGGGGCTCGCGGGCCGAAAGGAAGGCAACTGGGCGCGCGGCGGAGCCTGGGTCCGGGCCAGCCGCCCCGGGAGCGTCTGGGGTGCGGCTGCCTTCCAGGGCCGCCTTCTGGCCGCCTGGCCGGCCGGGCCGGCGGGGAGCGCCCCCGCCGGCGCGCGCCGTGGTGGGAGGGGCCTGAGGAGGTGGGGCCTGCAGAGGGGCCCGGCGGGGGCGGAGCCGGCGGCCCCCGCCGCGGGCGAGTAAAGAGAAGGCGAGCGGAGCGGGAGGCAAAAAGCCTACAGCACCCGGTATTCCCAGGCGGTCTCCCATCCAAGTACTAACCAGGCCCGACCCTGCTTAGCTTCCGAGATCAGACGAGATCGGGCGCGTTCAGGGTGGTATGGCCGTAGACGGGGGCGGGGGCCGCGGGCTGCCTCTTGAGGCCCAGTTTCGCAGGCGCTGGCGCCTTAACGCCAGCCTGGCGGCCCGCCCGCCCCGGCAGGGCCCCCTCGCCCGCCCAGGCAGGGGCAACGGAGGTCTCGGGTATCGGGCGGCGGCGGAGGGTTTGGCGACCACCTCCCAGCCCAGGGCGGCCGTGACCCAGCAAAGCCTTCGGCGCTTGGCGCCCCGCCCAAGATCCCGCACGTCGCTCACAGGGACGTGGCCCCGGAGGCTTCAGGGCCCTGGGCCCGCGGTCCCTTGGGCATCGGCCCTGCCCGCCCACGTGGCGCTAGGCGCAGCGCAGCCGCAGCCCGGGCCGGCCCTGCTGCCCGACAGCAGCTGGCCCGAAGCCACTGGGAGCCACCATTGAGTCGCCACGGCCCCTCAGCCCCGGCAAGGCCACCCTTGCCCCCACACCCCCCGCCGAGCTCAGGACCCCGCCCCTGGTGGCCGGCAGGCCCGGGGAAGCGGCCCCTGCCCTCGATCCCGCTCCCGCACCCGGCCGCGGTGACACGCCAGAGGGGCGGGGTGGGGGTGGGGGGCTTTTGTCGGAGGGAGCTGTGGAGGGACACACCGGCACACAGGTGGCGGCGCCGGGGCTGGGCGCCGGTGGGGGCGGCCAGGTGCAGGTCGAGGGGCTCGCGGGCCGAAAGGACGGCAACTGGGCCCGCGGCGGAGCCTGGGTCCGGGCCAGCCGCCCCGGGAGCGTCTGGGGTGCGGCTGCCTTCCAGGGCCGCCTTCTGGCCGCCTGGCCGGCCGGGCCGGCGGGGAGCGCCCCCGCCGGCGCGCGCCGTGGTGGGAGGGGCCTGAGGAGGTGGGGCCTGCAGCGGGGCCCGGCGGGGGCGGAGCCGGCGGCCCCCGCCGCGGGCGAGTAAAGGAGAAGGCGGGCGGAGCGGGAGGCAAAAAGCCTACAGCACCCGGTATTCCCAGGCGGTCTCCCATCCAAGTACTAACCAGGCCCGACCCTGCTTAGCTTCCGAGATCAGACGAGATCGGGCGCGTTCAGGGTGGTATGGCCGTAGACGGGGGCGGGGGCCGCGGGCTGCCTCTTGAGGCCCAGTTTCGCAGGCGCTGGCGCCTTAACGCCAGCCTGGCGGCCCGCCCGCCCCGGCAGGGCCCCCTCGCCCGCCCAGGCAGGGGCAACGGAGGTCTCGGGTATCGGGCGGCGGCGGAGGGTTTGGCGACCACCTCCCAGCCCAGGGCGGCCGTGACCCAGCAAAGCCTTCGGCGCTTGGCGCCCCGCCCAAGATCCCGCACGTCGCTCACAGGGACGTGGCCCCGGAGGCTTCAGGGCCCGGGGCCCGCGGTCCCTTGGGCATCGGCCCTGCCCGCCCACGCGGCGCTAGGCGCAGCGCAGCCGCAGCCCGGGCCGGCCCTGCTGCCCGACAGCAGCTGGCCCGAAGCCACTGGGAGCCACCATTGAGTCGCCACGGCCCCTCAGCCCCGGCAAGGCCACCCTTGCCCCCACACCCCCCGCCGAGCTCAGGACCCCGCCCCTGGTGGCCGGCAGGCCCGGGGAAGCGGCCCCTGCCCTCGATCCCGCTCCCGCACCCGGCCGCTGTGACACGCCAGAGGGGCGGGGTGGGGGTGGGGGGCTTTTGTCGGAGGGAGCTGTGGAGGGACACACCGGCACACAGGTGGCGGCGCCGGGGCTGGGCGCCGGTGGGGGCGGCCAGGTGCAGGTCGAGGGGCTCGCGGGCCGAAAGGACGGCAACTGGGCCCGCGGGGGAGCCTGGGTCCGGGCCAGCCGCCCCGGGAGCGTCTGGGGTGCGGCTGCCTTCCAGGGCCGCCTTCTGGCCGCCTGGCCGGCCGGGCCGGCGGGGAGCGCCCCCGCCGGCGCGCGCCGTGGTGGGAGGGGCCTGAGGAGGTGGGGCCTGCAGCGGGGCCCGGCGGGGGCGGAGCCGGCGGCCCCCGCCGCGGGCGAGTAAAGGAGAAGGCGGGCGGAGCGGGAGGCAAAAAGCCTACAGCACCCGGTATTCCCAGGCGGTCTCCCATCCAAGTACTAACCAGGCCCGACCCTGCTTAGCTTCCGAGATCAGACGAGATCGGGCGCGTTCAGGGTGGTATGGCCGTAGACGGGGGCGGGGGCCGCGGGCTGCCTCTTGAGGCCCAGTTTCGCAGGCGCTGGCGCCTTAACGCCAGCCTGGCGGCCCGCCCGCCCCGGCAGGGCCCCCTCGCCCGCCCAGGCAGGGGCAACGGAGGTCTCGGGTATCGGGCGGCGGCGGAGGGTTTGGCGACCACCTCCCAGCCCAGGGCGGCCGTGACCCAGCAAAGCCTTCGGCGCTTGGCGCCCCGCCCAAGATCCCGCACGTCGCTCACAGGGACGTGGCCCCGGAGGCTTCAGGGCCCGGGGCCCGCGGTCCCTTGGGCATCGGCCCTGCCCGCCCACGCGGCGCTAGGCGCAGCGCAGCCGCAGCCCGGGCCGGCCCTGCTGCCCGACAGCAGCTGGCCCGAAGCCACTGGGAGCCACCATTGAGTCGCCACGGCCCCTCAGCCCCGGCAAGGCCACCCTTGCCCCCACACCCCCCGCCGAGCTCAGGACCCCGCCCCTGGTGGCCGGCAGGCCCGGGGAAGCGGCCCCTGCCCTCGATCCCGCTCCCGCACCCGGCCGCGGTGACACGCCAGAGGGGCGGGGTGGGGGTGGGGGGCTTTTGTCGGAGGGAGCTGTGGAGGGACACACCGGCACACAGGTGGCGGCGCCGGGGCTGGGCGCCGGTGGGGGCGGCCAGGTGCAGGTCGAGGGGCTCGCGGGCCGAAAGGAAGGCAACTGGGCGCGCGGCGGAGCCTGGGTCCGGGCCAGCCGCCCCGGGAGCGTCTGGGGTGCGGCTGCCTTCCAGGGCCGCCTTCTGGCCGCCTGGCCGGCCGGGCCGGCGGGGAGCGCCCCCGCCGGCGCGCGCCGTGGTGGGAGGGGCCTGAGGAGGTGGGGCCTGCAGCGGGGCCCGGCGGGGGCGGAGCCGGCGGCCCCCGCCGCGGGCGAGTAAAGGAGAAGGCGGGCGGAGCGGGAGGCAAAAAGCCTACAGCACCCGGTATTCCCAGGCGGTCTCCCATCCAAGTACTAACCAGGCCCGACCCTGCTTAGCTTCCGAGATCAGACGAGATCGGGCGCGTTCAGGGTGGTATGGCCGTAGACGGGGGCGGGGGCCGCGGGCTGCCTCTTGAGGCCCAGTTTCGCAGGCGCTGGCGCCTTAACGCCAGCCTGGCGGCCCGCCCGCCCCGGCAGGGCCCCCTCGCCCGCCCAGGCAGGGGCAACGGAGGTCTCGGGTATCGGGCGGCGGCGGAGGGTTTGGCGACCACCTCCCAGCCCAGGGCGGCCGTGACCCAGCAAAGCCTTCGGCGCTTGGCGCCCCGCCCAAGATCCCGCACGTCGCTCACAGGGACGTGGCCCCGGAGGCTTCAGGGCCCGGGGCCCGCGGTCCCTTGGGCATCGGCCCTGCCCGCCCACGCGGCGCTAGGCGCAGCGCAGCCGCAGCCCGGGCCGGCCCTGCTGCCCGACAGCAGCTGGCCCGAAGCCACTGGGAGCCACCATTGAGTCGCCACGGCCCCTCAGCCCCGGCAAGGCCACCCTTGCCCCCACACCCCCCGCCGAGCTCAGGACCCCGCCCCTGGTGGCCGGCAGGCCCGGGGAAGCGGCCCCTGCCCTCGATCCCGCTCCCGCACCCGGCCGCGGTGACACGCCAGAGGGGCGGGGTGGGGGTGGGGGGCTTTTGTCGGAGGGAGCTGTGGAGGGACACACCGGCACACAGGTGGCGGCGCCGGGGCTGGGCGCCGGTGGGGGCGGCCAGGTGCAGGTCGAGGGGCTCGCGGGCCGAAAGGAAGGCAACTGGGCGCGCGGCGGAGCCTGGGTCCGGGCCAGCCGCCCCGGGAGCGTCTGGGGTGCGGCTGCCTTCCAGGGCCGCCTTCTGGCCGCCTGGCCGGCCGGGCCGGCGGGGAGCGCCCCCGCCGGCGCGCGCCGTGGTGGGAGGGGCCTGAGGAGGTGGGGCCTGCAGCGGGGCCCGGCGGGGGCGGAGCCGGCGGCCCCCGCCGCGGGCGAGTAAAGGAGAAGGCGGGCGGAGCGGGAGGCAAAAAGCCTACAGCACCCGGTATTCCCAGGCGGTCTCCCATCCAAGTACTAACCAGGCCCGACCCTGCTTAGCTTCCGAGATCAGACGAGATCGGGCGCGTTCAGGGTGGTATGGCCGTAGACGGGGGCGGGGGCCGCGGGCTGCCTCTTGAGGCCCAGTTTCGCAGGCGCTGGCGCCTTAACGCCAGCCTGGCGGCCCGCCCGCCCCGGCAGGGCCCCCTCGCCCGCCCAGGCAGGGGCAACGGAGGTCTCGGGTATCGGGCGGCGGCGGAGGGTTTGGCGACCACCTCCCAGCCCAGGGCGGCCGTGACCCAGCAAAGCCTTCGGCGCTTGGCGCCCCGCCCAAGATCCCGCACGTCGCTCACAGGGACGTGGCCCCGGAGGCTTCAGGGCCCGGGGCCCGCGGTCCCTTGGGCATCGGCCCTGCCCGCCCACGCGGCGCTAGGCGCAGCGCAGCCGCAGCCCGGGCCGGCCCTGCTTCCCGACAGCAGCTGGCCCAAAGCCACTGGGAGCCACCATTGAGTCGCCACGGCCCCTCAGCCCCGGCAAGGCCACCCTTGCCCCCACACCCCCCGCCGAGCTCAGGACCCCGCCCCTGGTGGCCGGCAGGCCCGGGGAAGCGGCCCCTGCCCTCGATCCCGCTCCCGCACCCGGCCGCGGTGACACGCCAGAGGGGCGGGGTGGGGGTGGGGGGCTTTTGTCCGAGGGAGCTGTGGAGGGACACACCGGCACACAGGTGGCGGCGCCGGGGCTGGGCGCCGGTGGGGGCGGCCAGGTGCAGGTCGAGGGGCTCGCGGGCCGAAAGGACGGCAACTGGGCCCGCGGCGGAGCCTGGGTCCGGGTCAGCCGCCCCGGGAGCGTCTGGGGTGCGGCTGCCTTCCAGGGCCGCCTTCTGGCCGCCTGGCCGGCCGGGCCGGCGGGGAGCGCCCCCGCCGGCGCGCGCCGTGGTGGGAGGGGCCTGAGGAGGTGGGGCCTGCAGCGGGGCCCGGCGGGGGCGGAGCCGGCGGCCCCCGCCGCGGGCGAGTAAAGGAGAAGGCGGGCGGAGCGGGAGGCAAAAAGCCTACAGCACCCGGTATTCCCAGGCGGTCTCCCATCCAAGTACTAACCAGGCCCGACCCTGCTTAGCTTCCGAGATCAGACGAGATCGGGCGCGTTCAGGGTGGTATGGCCGTAGACGGGGGCGGGGGCCGCGGGCTGCCTCTTGAGGCCCAGTTTCGCAGGCGCTGGCGCCTTAACGCCAGCCTGGCGGCCCGCCCGCCCCGGCAGGGCCCCCTCGTCCGCCCAGGCAGGGGCAACGGAGGTCTCGGGTATCGGGCGGCGGCGGAGGGTTTGGCGACCACCTCCCAGCCCAGGGCGGCCGTGACCCAGCAAAGCCTTCGGCGCTTGGCGCCCCGCCCAAGATCCCGCACGTCGCTCACAGGGACGTGGCCCCGGAGGCTTCAGGGCCCGGGGCCCGCGGTCCCTTGGGCATCGGCCCTGCCCGCCCACGCGGCGCTAGGCGCAGCGCAGCCGCAGCCCGGGCCGGCCCTGCTGCCCGACAGCAGCTGGCCCGAAGCCACTGGGAGCCACCATTGAGTCGCCACGGCCCCTCAGCCCCGGCAAGGCCACCCTTGCCCCCACACCCCCCGCCGAGCTCAGGACCCCGCCCCTGGTGGCCGGCAGGCCCGGGGAAGCGGCCCCTGCCCTCGATCCCGCTCCCGCACCCGGCCGCGGTGACACGCCAGAGGGGCGGGGTGGGGGTGGGGGGCTTTTGTCCGAGGGAGCTGTGGAGGGACACACCGGCACACAGGTGGCGGCGCCGGGGCTGGGCGCCGGTGGGGGCGGCCAGGTGCAGGTCGAGGGGCTCGCGGGCCGAAAGGAAGGCAACTGGGCGCGCGGCGGAGCCTGGGTCCGGGCCAGCCGCCCCGGGAGCGTCTGGGGTGCGGCTGCCTTCCAGGGCCGCCTTCTGGCCGCCTGGCCGGCCGGGCCGGCGGGGAGCGCCCCCGCCGGCGCGCGCCGTGGTGGGAGGGGCCTGAGGAGGTGGGGCCTGCAGAGGGGCCCGGCGGGGGCGGAGCCGGCGGCCCCCGCCGCGGGCGAGTAAAGGAGAAGGCGGGCGGAGCGGGAGGCAAAAAGCCTACAGCACCCGGTATTCCCAGGCGGTCTCCCATCCAAGTACTAACCAGGCCCGACCCTGCTTAGCTTCCGAGATCAGACGAGATCGGGCGCGTTCAGGGTGGTATGGCCGTAGACGGGGGCGGGGGCCGCGGGCTGCCTCTTGAGGCCCAGTTTCGCAGGCGCTGGCGCCTTAACGCCAGCCTGGCGGCCCGCCCGCCCCGGCAGGGCCCCCTCGCCCGCCCAGGCAGGGGCAACGGAGGTCTCGGGTATCGGGCGGCGGCGGAGGGTTTGGCGACCACCTCCCAGCCCAGGGCGGCCGTGACCCAGCAAAGCCTTCGGCGCTTGGCGCCCCGCCCAAGATCCCGCACGTCGCTCACAGGGACGTGGCCCCGGAGGCTTCAGGGCCCGGGGCCCGCGGTCCCTTGGGCATCGGCCCTGCCCGCCCACGCGGCGCTAGGCGCAGCGCAGCCGCAGCCCGGGCCGGCCCTGCTGCCCGACAGCAGCTGGCCCAAAGCCACTGGGAGCCACCATTGAGTCGCCACGGCCCCTCAGCCCCGGCAAGGCCACCCTTGCCCCCACACCCCCCGCCGAGCTCAGGACCCCGCCCCTGGTGGCCGGCAGGCCCGGGGAAGCGGCCCCTGCCCTCGATCCCGCTCCCGCACCCGGCCGCGGTGACACGCCAGAGGGGCGGGGTGGGGGTGGGGGGCTTTTGTCGGAGGGAGCTGTGGAGGGACACACCGGCACACAGGTGGCGGCGCCGGGGCTGGGCGCCGGTGGGGGCGGCCAGGTGCAGGTCGAGGGGCTCGCGGGCCGAAAGGAAGGCAACTGGGCGCGCGGCGGAGCCTGGGTCCGGGCCAGCCGCCCCGGGAGCGTCTGGGGTGCGGCTGCCTTCCAGGGCCGCCTTCTGGCCGCCTGGCCGGCCGGGCCGGCGGGGAGCGCCCCCGCCGGCGCGCGCCGTGGTGGGAGGGGCCTGAGGAGGTGGGGCCTGCAGCGGGGCCCGGCGGGGGCGGAGCCGGCGGCCCCCGCCGCGGGCGAGTAAAGGAGAAGGCGGGCGGAGCGGGAGGCAAAAAGCCTACAGCACCCGGTATTCCCAGGCGGTCTCCCATCCAAGTACTAACCAGGCCCGACCCTGCTTAGCTTCCGAGATCAGACGAGATCGGGCGCGTTCAGGGTGGTATGGCCGTAGACGGGGGCGGGGGCCGCGGGCTGCCTCTTGAGGCCCAGTTTCGCAGGCACTGGCGCCTTAACGCCAGCCTGGCGGCCCGCCCGCCCCGGCAGGGCCCCCTCGCCCGCCCAGGCAGGGGCAACGGAGGTCTCGGGTATCGGGCGGCGGCGGAGGGTTTGGCGACCACCTCCCAGCCCAGGGCGGCCGTGACCCAGCAAAGCCTTCGGCGCTTGGCGCCCCGCCCAAGATCCCGCACGTCGCTCACAGGGACGTGGCCCCGGAGGCTTCAGGGCCCGGGGCCCGCGGTCCCTTGGGCATCGGCCCTGCCCGCCCACGCGGCGCTAGGCGCAGCGCAGCCGCAGCCCGGGCCGGCCCTGCTGCCCGACAGCAGCTGGCCCGAAGCCACTGGGAGCCACCATTGAGTCGCCACGGCCCCTCAGCCCCGGCAAGGCCACCCTTGCCCCCACACCCCCCGCCGAGCTCAGGACCCCGCCCCTGGTGGCCGGCAGGCCCGGGGAAGCGGCCCCTGCCCTCGATCCCGCTCCCGCACCCGGCCGCGGTGACACGCCAGAGGGGCGGGGTGGGGGTGGGGGGCTTTTGTCCGAGGGAGCTGTGGAGGGACACACCGGCACACAGGTGGCGGCGCCGGGGCTGGGCGCCGGTGGGGGCGGCCAGGTGCAGGTCGAGGGGCTCGCGGGCCGAAAGGAAGGCAACTGGGCGCGCGGCGGAGCCTGGGTCCGGGCCAGCCGCCCCGGGAGCGTCTGGGGTGCGGCTGCCTTCCAGGGCCGCCTTCTGGCCGCCTGGCCGGCCGGGCCGGCGGGGAGCGCCCCCGCCGGCGCGCGCCGTGGTGGGAGGGGCCTGAGGAGGTGGGGCCTGCAGAGGGGCCCGGCGGGGGCGGAGCCGGCGGCCCCCGCCGCGGGCGAGTAAAGGAGAAGGCGGGCGGAGCGGGAGGCAAAAAGCCTACAGCACCCGGTATTCCCAGGCGGTCTCCCATCCAAGTACTAACCAGGCCCGACCCTGCTTAGCTTCCGAGATCAGACGAGATCGGGCGCGTTCAGGGTGGTATGGCCGTAGACGGGGGCGGGGGCCGCGGGCTGCCTCTTGAGGCCCAGTTTCGCAGGCGCTGGCGCCTTAACGCCAGCCTGGCGGCCCGCCCGCCCCGGCAGGGCCCCCTCGCCCGCCCAGGCAGGGGCAACGGAGGTCTCGGGTATCGGGCGGCGGCGGAGGGTTTGGCGACCACCTCCCAGCCCAGGGCGGCCGTGACCCAGCAAAGCCTTCGGCGCTTGGCGCCCCGCCCAAGATCCCGCACGTCGCTCACAGGGACGTGGCCCCGGAGGCTTCAGGGCCCGGGGCCCGCGGTCCCTTGGGCATCGGCCCTGCCCGCCCACGCGGCGCTAGGCGCAGCGCAGCCGCAGCCCGGGCCGGCCCTGCTTCCCGACAGCAGCTGGCCCAAAGCCACTGGGAGCCACCATTGAGTCGCCACGGCCCCTCAGCCCCGGCAAGGCCACCCTTGCCCCCACACCCCCCGCCGAGCTCAGGACCCCGCCCCTGGTGGCCGGCAGGCCCGGGGAAGCGGCCCCTGCCCTCGATCCCGCTCCCGCACCCGGCCGCGGTGACACGCCAGAGGGGCGGGGTGGGGGTGGGGGGCTTTTGTCCGAGGGAGCTGTGGAGGGACACACCGGCACACAGGTGGCGGCGCCGGGGCTGGGCGCCGGTGGGGGCGGCCAGGTGCAGGTCGAGGGGCTCGCGGGCCGAAAGGACGGCAACTGGGCCCGCGGCGGAGCCTGGGTCCGGGTCAGCCGCCCCGGGAGCGTCTGGGGTGCCGCTGCCTTCCAGGGCCGCCTTCTGGCCGCCTGGCCGGCCGGGCCGGCGGGGAGCGCCCCCGCCGGCGCGCGCCGTGGTGGGAGGGGCCTGAGGAGGTGGGCCCTGCAGCGGGGCCCGGCGGGGGCGGAGCCCGCGGGCCCCGCCGCGGGCGAGTAAAGGAGAAGGCGGGCGGAGCGGGAGGCAAAAAGCCTACAGCACCCGGTATTCCCAGGCGGTCTCCCATCCAAGTACTAACCAGGCCCGACCCTGCTTAGCTTCCGAGATCAGACGAGATCGGGCGCGTTCAGGGTGGTATGGCCGTAGACGGGGGCGGGGGCCGCGGGCTGCCTCTTGAGGCCCAGTTTCGCAGGCGCTGGCGCCTTAACGCCAGCCTGGCGGCCCGCCCGCCCCGGCAGGGCCCCCTCGCCCGCCCAGGCAGGGGCAACGGAGGTCTCGGGTATCGGGCGGCGGCGGAGGGTTTGGCGACCACCTCCCAGCCCAGGGCGGCCGTGACCCAGCAAAGCCTTCGGCGCTTGGCGCCCCGCCCAAGATCCCGCACGTCGCTCACAGGGACGTGGCCCCGGAGGCTTCAGGGCCCGGGGCCCGCGGTCCCTTGGGCATCGGCCCTGCCCGCCCACGCGGCGCTAGGCGCAGCGCAGCCGCAGCCCGGGCCGGCCCTGCTGCCCGACAGCAGCTGGCCCGAAGCCACTGGGAGCCACCATTGAGTCGCCACGGCCCCTCAGCCCCGGCAAGGCCACCCTTGCCCCCACACCCCCCGCCGAGCTCAGGACCCCGCCCCTGGTGGCCGGCAGGCCCGGGGAAGCGGCCCCTGCCCTCGATCCCGCTCCCGCACCCGGCCGCGGTGACACGCCAGAGGGGCGGGGTGGGGGTGGGGGGCTTTTGTCGGAGGGAGCTGTGGAGGGACACACCGGCACACAGGTGGCGGCGCCGGGGCTGGGCGCCGGTGGGGGCGGCCAGGTGCAGGTCGAGGGGCTCGCGGGCCGAAAGGAAGGCAACTGGGCGTGCGGCGGAGCCTGGGTCCGGGCCAGCCGCCCCGGGAGCGTCTGGGGTGCGGCTGCCTTCCAGGGCCGCCTTCTGGCCGCCTGGCCGGCCGGGCCGGCGGGGAGCGCCCCCGCCGGCGCGCGCCGTGGTGGGAGGGGCCTGAGGAGGTGGGGCCTGCAGAGGGGCCCGGCGGGGGCGGAGCCGGCGGCCCCCGCCGCGGGCGAGTAAAGGAGAAGGCGGGCGGAGCGGGAGGCAAAAAGCCTACAGCACCCGGTATTCCCAGGCGGTCTCCCATCCAAGTACTAACCAGGCCCGACCCTGCTTAGCTTCCGAGATCAGACGAGATCGGGCGCGTTCAGGGTGGTATGGCCGTAGACGGGGGCGGGGGCCGCGGGCTGCCTCTTGAGGCCCAGTTTCGCAGGCGCTGGCGCCTTAACGCCAGCCTGGCGGCCCGCCCGCCCCGGCAGGGCCCCCTCGCCCGCCCAGGCAGGGGCAACGGAGGTCTCGGGTATCGGGCGGCGGCGGAGGGTTTGGCGACCACCTCCCAGCCCAGGGCGGCCGTGACCCAGCAAAGCCTTCGGCGCTTGGCGCCCCGCCCAAGATCCCGCACGTCGCTCACAGGGACGTGGCCCCGGAGGCTTCAGGGCCCGGGGCCCGCGGTCCCTTGGGCATCGGCCCTGCCCGCCCACGCGGCGCTAGGCGCAGCGCAGCCGCAGCCCGGGCCGGCCCTGCTGCCCGACAGCAGCTGGCCCGAAGCCACTGGGAGCCACCATTGAGTCGCCACGGCCCCTCAGCCCCGGCAAGGCCACCCTTGCCCCCACACCCCCCGCCGAGCTCAGGACCCCGCCCCTGGTGGCCGGCAGGCCCGGGGAAGCGGCCCCTGCCCTCGATCCCGCTCCCGCACCCGGCCGCGGTGACACGCCAGAGGGGCGGGGTGGGGGTGGGGGGCTTTTGTCCGAGGGAGCTGTGGAGGGACACACCGGCACACAGGTGGCGGCGCCGGGGCTGGGCGCCGGTGGGGGCGGCCAGGTGCAGGTCGAGGGGCTCGCGGGCCGAAAGGAAGGCAACTGGGCGCGCGGCGGAGCCTGGGTCCGGGCCAGCCGCCCCGGGAGCGTCTGGGGTGCGGCTGCCTTCCAGGGCCGCCTTCTGGCCGCCTGGCCGGCCGGGCCGGCGGGGAGCGCCCCCGCCGGCGCGCGCCGTGGTGGGAGGGGCCTGAGGAGGTGGGGCCTGCAGAGGGGCCCGGCGGGGGCGGAGCCGGCGGCCCCCGCCGCGGGCGAGTAAAGGAGAAGGCGGGCGGAGCGGGAGGCAAAAAGCCTACAGCACCCGGTATTCCCAGGCGGTCTCCCATCCAAGTACTAACCAGGCCCGACCCTGCTTAGCTTCCGAGATCAGACGAGATCGGGCGCGTTCAGGGTGGTATGGCCGTAGACGGGGGCGGGGGCCGCGGGCTGCCTCTTGAGGCCCAGTTTCGCAGGCGCTGGCGCCTTAACGCCAGCCTGGCGGCCCGCCCGCCCCGGCAGGGCCCCCTCGCCCGCCCAGGCAGGGGCAACGGAGGTCTCGGGTATCGGGCGGCGGCGGAGGGTTTGGCGACCACCTCCCAGCCCAGGGCGGCCGTGACCCAGCAAAGCCTTCGGCGCTTGGCGCCCCGCCCAAGATCCCGCACGTCGCTCACAGGGACGTGGCCCCGGAGGCTTCAGGGCCCGGGGCCCGCGGTCCCTTGGGCATCGGCCCTGCCCGCCCACGCGGCGCTAGGCGCAGCGCAGCCGCAGCCCGGGCCGGCCCTGCTTCCCGACAGCAGCTGGCCCAAAGCCACTGGGAGCCACCATTGAGTCGCCACGGCCCCTCAGCCCCGGCAAGGCCACCCTTGCCCCCACACCCCCCGCCGAGCTCAGGACCCCGCCCCTGGTGGCCGGCAGGCCCGGGGAAGCGGCCCCTGCCCTCGATCCCGCTCCCGCACCCGGCCGCGGTGACACGCCAGAGGGGCGGGGTGGGGGTGGGGGGCTTTTGTCCGAGGGAGCTGTGGAGGGACACACCGGCACACAGGTGGCGGCGCCGGGGCTGGGCGCCGGTGGGGGCGGCCAGGTGCAGGTCGAGGGGCTCGCGGGCCGAAAGGACGGCAACTGGGCCCGCGGCGGAGCCTGGGTCCGGGTCAGCCGCCCCGGGAGCGTCTGGGGTGCCGCTGCCTTCCAGGGCCGCCTTCTGGCCGCCTGGCCGGCCGGGCCGGCGGGGAGCGCCCCCGCCGGCGCGCGCCGTGGTGGGAGGGGCCTGAGGAGGTGGGCCCTGCAGCGGGGCCCGGCGGGGGCGGAGCCCGCGGGCCCCGCCGCGGGCGAGTAAAGGAGAAGGCGGGCGGAGCGGGAGGCAAAAAGCCTACAGCACCCGGTATTCCCAGGCGGTCTCCCATCCAAGTACTAACCAGGCCCGACCCTGCTTAGCTTCCGAGATCAGACGAGATCGGGCGCGTTCAGGGTGGTATGGCCGTAGACGGGGGCGGGGGCCGCGGGCTGCCTCTTGAGGCCCAGTTTCGCAGGCGCTGGCGCCTTAACGCCAGCCTGGCGGCCCGCCCGCCCCGGCAGGGCCCCCTCGCCCGCCCAGGCAGGGGCAACGGAGGTCTCGGGTATCGGGCGGCGGCGGAGGGTTTGGCGACCACCTCCCAGCCCAGGGCGGCCGTGACCCAGCAAAGCCTTCGGCGCTTGGCGCCCCGCCCAAGATCCCGCACGTCGCTCACAGGGACGTGGCCCCGGAGGCTTCAGGGCCCGGGGCCCGCGGTCCCTTGGGCATCGGCCCTGCCCGCCCACGCGGCGCTAGGCGCAGCGCAGCCGCAGCCCGGGCCGGCCCTGCTGCCCGACAGCAGCTGGCCCGAAGCCACTGGGAGCCACCATTGAGTCGCCACGGCCCCTCAGCCCCGGCAAGGCCACCCTTGCCCCCACACCCCCCGCCGAGCTCAGGACCCCGCCCCTGGTGGCCGGCAGGCCCGGGGAAGCGGCCCCTGCCCTCGATCCCGCTCCCGCACCCGGCCGCGGTGACACGCCAGAGGGGCGGGGTGGGGGTGGGGGGCTTTTGTCGGAGGGAGCTGTGGAGGGACACACCGGCACACAGGTGGCGGCGCCGGGGCTGGGCGCCGGTGGGGGCGGCCAGGTGCAGGTCGAGGGGCTCGCGGGCCGAAAGGAAGGCAACTGGGCGTGCGGCGGAGCCTGGGTCCGGGCCAGCCGCCCCGGGAGCGTCTGGGGTGCGGCTGCCTTCCAGGGCCGCCTTCTGGCCGCCTGGCCGGCCGGGCCGGCGGGGAGCGCCCCCGCCGGCGCGCGCCGTGGTGGGAGGGGCCTGAGGAGGTGGGGCCTGCAGAGGGGCCCGGCGGGGGCGGAGCCGGCGGCCCCCGCCGCGGGCGAGTAAAGGAGAAGGCGGGCGGAGCGGGAGGCAAAAAGCCTACAGCACCCGGTATTCCCAGGCGGTCTCCCATCCAAGTACTAACCAGGCCCGACCCTGCTTAGCTTCCGAGATCAGACGAGATCGGGCGCGTTCAGGGTGGTATGGCCGTAGACGGGGGCGGGGGCCGCGGGCTGCCTCTTGAGGCCCAGTTTCGCAGGCGCTGGCGCCTTAACGCCAGCCTGGCGGCCCGCCCGCCCCGGCAGGGCCCCCTCGCCCGCCCAGGCAGGGGCAACGGAGGTCTCGGGTATCGGGCGGCGGCGGAGGGTTTGGCGACCACCTCCCAGCCCAGGGCGGCCGTGACCCAGCAAAGCCTTCGGCGCTTGGCGCCCCGCCCAAGATCCCGCACGTCGCTCACAGGGACGTGGCCCCGGAGGCTTCAGGGCCCGGGGCCCGCGGTCCCTTGGGCATCGGCCCTGCCCGCCCACGCGGCGCTAGGCGCAGCGCAGCCGCAGCCCGGGCCGGCCCTGCTGCCCGACAGCAGCTGGCCCGAAGCCACTGGGAGCCACCATTGAGTCGCCACGGCCCCTCAGCCCCGGCAAGGCCACCCTTGCCCCCACACCCCCCGCCGAGCTCAGGACCCCGCCCCTGGTGGCCGGCAGGCCCGGGGAAGCGGCCCCTGCCCTCGATCCCGCTCCCGCACCCGGCCGCGGTGACACGCCAGAGGGGCGGGGTGGGGGTGGGGGGCTTTTGTCCGAGGGAGCTGTGGAGGGACACACCGGCACACAGGTGGCGGCGCCGGGGCTGGGCGCCGGTGGGGGCGGCCAGGTGCAGGTCGAGGGGCTCGCGGGCCGAAAGGAAGGCAACTGGGCGCGCGGCGGAGCCTGGGTCCGGGCCAGCCGCCCCGGGAGCGTCTGGGGTGCGGCTGCCTTCCAGGGCCGCCTTCTGGCCGCCTGGCCGGCCGGGCCGGCGGGGAGCGCCCCCGCCGGCGCGCGCCGTGGTGGGAGGGGCCTGAGGAGGTGGGGCCTGCAGAGGGGCCCGGCGGGGGCGGAGCCGGCGGCCCCCGCCGCGGGCGAGTAAAGGAGAAGGCGGGCGGAGCGGGAGGCAAAAAGCCTACAGCACCCGGTATTCCCAGGCGGTCTCCCATCCAAGTACTAACCAGGCCCGACCCTGCTTAGCTTCCGAGATCAGACGAGATCGGGCGCGTTCAGGGTGGTATGGCCGTAGACGGGGGCGGGGGCCGCGGGCTGCCTCTTGAGGCCCAGTTTCGCAGGCGCTGGCGCCTTAACGCCAGCCTGGCGGCCCGCCCGCCCCGGCAGGGCCCCCTCGCCCGCCCAGGCAGGGGCAACGGAGGTCTCGGGTATCGGGCGGCGGCGGAGGGTTTGGCGACCACCTCCCAGCCCAGGGCGGCCGTGACCCAGCAAAGCCTTCGGCGCTTGGCGCCCCGCCCAAGATCCCGCACGTCGCTCACAGGGACGTGGCCCCGGAGGCTTCAGGGCCCGGGGCCCGCGGTCCCTTGGGCATCGGCCCTGCCCGCCCACGCGGCGCTAGGCGCAGCGCAGCCGCAGCCCGGGCCGGCCCTGCTTCCCGACAGCAGCTGGCCCAAAGCCACTGGGAGCCACCATTGAGTCGCCACGGCCCCTCAGCCCCGGCAAGGCCACCCTTGCCCCCACACCCCCCGCCGAGCTCAGGACCCCGCCCCTGGTGGCCGGCAGGCCCGGGGAAGCGGCCCCTGCCCTCGATCCCGCTCCCGCACCCGGCCGCGGTGACACGCCAGAGGGGCGGGGTGGGGGTGGGGGGCTTTTGTCCGAGGGAGCTGTGGAGGGACACACCGGCACACAGGTGGCGGCGCCGGGGCTGGGCGCCGGTGGGGGCGGCCAGGTGCAGGTCGAGGGGCTCGCGGGCCGAAAGGACGGCAACTGGGCCCGCGGCGGAGCCTGGGTCCGGGTCAGCCGCCCCGGGAGCGTCTGGGGTGCCGCTGCCTTCCAGGGCCGCCTTCTGGCCGCCTGGCCGGCCGGGCCGGCGGGGAGCGCCCCCGCCGGCGCGCGCCGTGGTGGGAGGGGCCTGAGGAGGTGGGCCCTGCAGCGGGGCCCGGCGGGGGCGGAGCCCGCGGGCCCCGCCGCGGGCGAGTAAAGGAGAAGGCGGGCGGAGCGGGAGGCAAAAAGCCTACAGCACCCGGTATTCCCAGGCGGTCTCCCATCCAAGTACTAACCAGGCCCGACCCTGCTTAGCTTCCGAGATCAGACGAGATCGGGCGCGTTCAGGGTGGTATGGCCGTAGACGGGGGCGGGGGCCGCGGGCTGCCTCTTGAGGCCCAGTTTCGCAGGCGCTGGCGCCTTAACGCCAGCCTGGCGGCCCGCCCGCCCCGGCAGGGCCCCCTCGCCCGCCCAGGCAGGGGCAACGGAGGTCTCGGGTATCGGGCGGCGGCGGAGGGTTTGGCGACCACCTCCCAGCCCAGGGCGGCCGTGACCCAGCAAAGCCTTCGGCGCTTGGCGCCCCGCCCAAGATCCCGCACGTCGCTCACAGGGACGTGGCCCCGGAGGCTTCAGGGCCCGGGGCCCGCGGTCCCTTGGGCATCGGCCCTGCCCGCCCACGCGGCGCTAGGCGCAGCGCAGCCGCAGCCCGGGCCGGCCCTGCTGCCCGACAGCAGCTGGCCCGAAGCCACTGGGAGCCACCATTGAGTCGCCACGGCCCCTCAGCCCCGGCAAGGCCACCCTTGCCCCCACACCCCCCGCCGAGCTCAGGACCCCGCCCCTGGTGGCCGGCAGGCCCGGGGAAGCGGCCCCTGCCCTCGATCCCGCTCCCGCACCCGGCCGCGGTGACACGCCAGAGGGGCGGGGTGGGGGTGGGGGGCTTTTGTCGGAGGGAGCTGTGGAGGGACACACCGGCACACAGGTGGCGGCGCCGGGGCTGGGCGCCGGTGGGGGCGGCCAGGTGCAGGTCGAGGGGCTCGCGGGCCGAAAGGAAGGCAACTGGGCGTGCGGCGGAGCCTGGGTCCGGGCCAGCCGCCCCGGGAGCGTCTGGGGTGCGGCTGCCTTCCAGGGCCGCCTTCTGGCCGCCTGGCCGGCCGGGCCGGCGGGGAGCGCCCCCGCCGGCGCGCGCCGTGGTGGGAGGGGCCTGAGGAGGTGGGGCCTGCAGAGGGGCCCGGCGGGGGCGGAGCCGGCGGCCCCCGCCGCGGGCGAGTAAAGGAGAAGGCGGGCGGAGCGGGAGGCAAAAAGCCTACAGCACCCGGTATTCCCAGGCGGTCTCCCATCCAAGTACTAACCAGGCCCGACCCTGCTTAGCTTCCGAGATCAGACGAGATCGGGCGCGTTCAGGGTGGTATGGCCGTAGACGGGGGCGGGGGCCGCGGGCTGCCTCTTGAGGCCCAGTTTCGCAGGCGCTGGCGCCTTAACGCCAGCCTGGCGGCCCGCCCGCCCCGGCAGGGCCCCCTCGCCCGCCCAGGCAGGGGCAACGGAGGTCTCGGGTATCGGGCGGCGGCGGAGGGTTTGGCGACCACCTCCCAGCCCAGGGCGGCCGTGACCCAGCAAAGCCTTCGGCGCTTGGCGCCCCGCCCAAGATCCCGCACGTCGCTCACAGGGACGTGGCCCCGGAGGCTTCAGGGCCCGGGGCCCGCGGTCCCTTGGGCATCGGCCCTGCCCGCCCACGCGGCGCTAGGCGCAGCGCAGCCGCAGCCCGGGCCGGCCCTGCTGCCCGACAGCAGCTGGCCCGAAGCCACTGGGAGCCACCATTGAGTCGCCACGGCCCCTCAGCCCCGGCAAGGCCACCCTTGCCCCCACACCCCCCGCCGAGCTCAGGACCCCGCCCCTGGTGGCCGGCAGGCCCGGGGAAGCGGCCCCTGCCCTCGATCCCGCTCCCGCACCCGGCCGCGGTGACACGCCAGAGGGGCGGGGTGGGGGTGGGGGGCTTTTGTCCGAGGGAGCTGTGGAGGGACACACCGGCACACAGGTGGCGGCGCCGGGGCTGGGCGCCGGTGGGGGCGGCCAGGTGCAGGTCGAGGGGCTCGCGGGCCGAAAGGAAGGCAACTGGGCGCGCGGCGGAGCCTGGGTCCGGGCCAGCCGCCCCGGGAGCGTCTGGGGTGCGGCTGCCTTCCAGGGCCGCCTTCTGGCCGCCTGGCCGGCCGGGCCGGCGGGGAGCGCCCCCGCCGGCGCGCGCCGTGGTGGGAGGGGCCTGAGGAGGTGGGGCCTGCAGAGGGGCCCGGCGGGGGCGGAGCCGGCGGCCCCCGCCGCGGGCGAGTAAAGGAGAAGGCGGGCGGAGCGGGAGGCAAAAAGCCTACAGCACCCGGTATTCCCAGGCGGTCTCCCATCCAAGTACTAACCAGGCCCGACCCTGCTTAGCTTCCGAGATCAGACGAGATCGGGCGCGTTCAGGGTGGTATGGCCGTAGACGGGGGCGGGGGCCGCGGGCTGCCTCTTGAGGCCCAGTTTCGCAGGCGCTGGCGCCTTAACGCCAGCCTGGCGGCCCGCCCGCCCCGGCAGGGCCCCCTCGCCCGCCCAGGCAGGGGCAACGGAGGTCTCGGGTATCGGGCGGCGGCGGAGGGTTTGGCGACCACCTCCCAGCCCAGGGCGGCCGTGACCCAGCAAAGCCTTCGGCGCTTGGCGCCCCGCCCAAGATCCCGCACGTCGCTCACAGGGACGTGGCCCCGGAGGCTTCAGGGCCCGGGGCCCGCGGTCCCTTGGGCATCGGCCCTGCCCGCCCACGCGGCGCTAGGCGCAGCGCAGCCGCAGCCCGGGCCGGCCCTGCTTCCCGACAGCAGCTGGCCCAAAGCCACTGGGAGCCACCATTGAGTCGCCACGGCCCCTCAGCCCCGGCAAGGCCACCCTTGCCCCCACACCCCCCGCCGAGCTCAGGACCCCGCCCCTGGTGGCCGGCAGGCCCGGGGAAGCGGCCCCTGCCCTCGATCCCGCTCCCGCACCCGGCCGCGGTGACACGCCAGAGGGGCGGGGTGGGGGTGGGGGGCTTTTGTCCGAGGGAGCTGTGGAGGGACACACCGGCACACAGGTGGCGGCGCCGGGGCTGGGCGCCGGTGGGGGCGGCCAGGTGCAGGTCGAGGGGCTCGCGGGCCGAAAGGACGGCAACTGGGCCCGCGGCGGAGCCTGGGTCCGGGTCAGCCGCCCCGGGAGCGTCTGGGGTGCCGCTGCCTTCCAGGGCCGCCTTCTGGCCGCCTGGCCGGCCGGGCCGGCGGGGAGCGCCCCCGCCGGCGCGCGCCGTGGTGGGAGGGGCCTGAGGAGGTGGGCCCTGCAGCGGGGCCCGGCGGGGGCGGAGCCCGCGGGCCCCGCCGCGGGCGAGTAAAGGAGAAGGCGGGCGGAGCGGGAGGCAAAAAGCCTACAGCACCCGGTATTCCCAGGCGGTCTCCCATCCAAGTACTAACCAGGCCCGACCCTGCTTAGCTTCCGAGATCAGACGAGATCGGGCGCGTTCAGGGTGGTATGGCCGTAGACGGGGGCGGGGGCCGCGGGCTGCCTCTTGAGGCCCAGTTTCGCAGGCGCTGGCGCCTTAACGCCAGCCTGGCGGCCCGCCCGCCCCGGCAGGGCCCCCTCGCCCGCCCAGGCAGGGGCAACGGAGGTCTCGGGTATCGGGCGGCGGCGGAGGGTTTGGCGACCACCTCCCAGCCCAGGGCGGCCGTGACCCAGCAAAGCCTTCGGCGCTTGGCGCCCCGCCCAAGATCCCGCACGTCGCTCACAGGGACGTGGCCCCGGAGGCTTCAGGGCCCGGGGCCCGCGGTCCCTTGGGCATCGGCCCTGCCCGCCCACGCGGCGCTAGGCGCAGCGCAGCCGCAGCCCGGGCCGGCCCTGCTGCCCGACAGCAGCTGGCCCGAAGCCACTGGGAGCCACCATTGAGTCGCCACGGCCCCTCAGCCCCGGCAAGGCCACCCTTGCCCCCACACCCCCCGCCGAGCTCAGGACCCCGCCCCTGGTGGCCGGCAGGCCCGGGGAAGCGGCCCCTGCCCTCGATCCCGCTCCCGCACCCGGCCGCGGTGACACGCCAGAGGGGCGGGGTGGGGGTGGGGGGCTTTTGTCGGAGGGAGCTGTGGAGGGACACACCGGCACACAGGTGGCGGCGCCGGGGCTGGGCGCCGGTGGGGGCGGCCAGGTGCAGGTCGAGGGGCTCGCGGGCCGAAAGGAAGGCAACTGGGCGCGCGGCGGAGCCTGGGTCCGGGCCAGCCGCCCCGGGAGCGTCTGGGGTGCGGCTGCCTTCCAGGGCCGCCTTCTGGCCGCCTGGCCGGCCGGGCCGGCGGGGAGCGCCCCCGCCGGCGCGCGCCGTGGTGGGAGGGGCCTGAGGAGGTGGGGCCTGCAGAGGGGCCCGGCGGGGGCGGAGCCGGCGGCCCCCGCCGCGGGCGAGTAAAGGAGAAGGCGGGCGGAGCGGGAGGCAAAAAGCCTACAGCACCCGGTATTCCCAGGCGGTCTCCCATCCAAGTACTAACCAGGCCCGACCCTGCTTAGCTTCCGAGATCAGACGAGATCGGGCGCGTTCAGGGTGGTATGGCCGTAGACGGGGGCGGGGGCCGCGGGCTGCCTCTTGAGGCCCAGTTTCGCAGGCGCTGGCGCCTTAACGCCAGCCTGGCGGCCCGCCCGCCCCGGCAGGGCCCCCTCGCCCGCCCAGGCAGGGGCAACGGAGGTCTCGGGTATCGGGCGGCGGCGGAGGGTTTGGCGACCACCTCCCAGCCCAGGGCGGCCGTGACCCAGCAAAGCCTTCGGCGCTTGGCGCCCCGCCCAAGATCCCGCACGTCGCTCACAGGGACGTGGCCCCGGAGGCTTCAGGGCCCGGGGCCCGCGGTCCCTTGGGCATCGGCCCTGCCCGCCCACGCGGCGCTAGGCGCAGCGCAGCCGCAGCCCGGGCCGGCCCTGCTGCCCGACAGCAGCTGGCCCGAAGCCACTGGGAGCCACCATTGAGTCGCCACGGCCCCTCAGCCCCGGCAAGGCCACCCTTGCCCCCACACCCCCCGCCGAGCTCAGGACCCCGCCCCTGGTGGCCGGCAGGCCCGGGGAAGCGGCCCCTGCCCTCGATCCCGCTCCCGCACCCGGCCGCGGTGACACGCCAGAGGGGCGGGGTGGGGGTGGGGGGCTTTTGTCCGAGGGAGCTGTGGAGGGACACACCGGCACACAGGTGGCGGCGCCGGGGCTGGGCGCCGGTGGGGGCGGCCAGGTGCAGGTCGAGGGGCTCGCGGGCCGAAAGGAAGGCAACTGGGCGCGCGGCGGAGCCTGGGTCCGGGCCAGCCGCCCCGGGAGCGTCTGGGGTGCGGCTGCCTTCCAGGGCCGCCTTCTGGCCGCCTGGCCGGCCGGGCCGGCGGGGAGCGCCCCCGCCGGCGCGCGCCGTGGTGGGAGGGGCCTGAGGAGGTGGGGCCTGCAGAGGGGCCCGGCGGGGGCGGAGCCGGCGGCCCCCGCCGCGGGCGAGTAAAGGAGAAGGCGGGCGGAGCGGGAGGCAAAAAGCCTACAGCACCCGGTATTCCCAGGCGGTCTCCCATCCAAGTACTAACCAGGCCCGACCCTGCTTAGCTTCCGAGATCAGACGAGATCGGGCGCGTTCAGGGTGGTATGGCCGTAGACGGGGGCGGGGGCCGCGGGCTGCCTCTTGAGGCCCAGTTTCGCAGGCGCTGGCGCCTTAACGCCAGCCTGGCGGCCCGCCCGCCCCGGCAGGGCCCCCTCGCCCGCCCAGGCAGGGGCAACGGAGGTCTCGGGTATCGGGCGGCGGCGGAGGGTTTGGCGACCACCTCCCAGCCCAGGGCGGCCGTGACCCAGCAAAGCCTTCGGCGCTTGGCGCCCCGCCCAAGATCCCGCACGTCGCTCACAGGGACGTGGCCCCGGAGGCTTCAGGGCCCGGGGCCCGCGGTCCCTTGGGCATCGGCCCTGCCCGCCCACGCGGCGCTAGGCGCAGCGCAGCCGCAGCCCGGGCCGGCCCTGCTTCCCGACAGCAGCTGGCCCAAAGCCACTGGGAGCCACCATTGAGTCGCCACGGCCCCTCAGCCCCGGCAAGGCCACCCTTGCCCCCACACCCCCCGCCGAGCTCAGGACCCCGCCCCTGGTGGCCGGCAGGCCCGGGGAAGCGGCCCCTGCCCTCGATCCCGCTCCCGCACCCGGCCGCGGTGACACGCCAGAGGGGCGGGGTGGGGGTGGGGGGCTTTTGTCCGAGGGAGCTGTGGAGGGACACACCGGCACACAGGTGGCGGCGCCGGGGCTGGGCGCCGGTGGGGGCGGCCAGGTGCAGGTCGAGGGGCTCGCGGGCCGAAAGGACGGCAACTGGGCCCGCGGCGGAGCCTGGGTCCGGGTCAGCCGCCCCGGGAGCGTCTGGGGTGCCGCTGCCTTCCAGGGCCGCCTTCTGGCCGCCTGGCCGGCCGGGCCGGCGGGGAGCGCCCCCGCCGGCGCGCGCCGTGGTGGGAGGGGCCTGAGGAGGTGGGCCCTGCAGCGGGGCCCGGCGGGGGCGGAGCCCGCGGGCCCCGCCGCGGGCGAGTAAAGGAGAAGGCGGGCGGAGCGGGAGGCAAAAAGCCTACAGCACCCGGTATTCCCAGGCGGTCTCCCATCCAAGTACTAACCAGGCCCGACCCTGCTTAGCTTCCGAGATCAGACGAGATCGGGCGCGTTCAGGGTGGTATGGCCGTAGACGGGGGCGGGGGCCGCGGGCTGCCTCTTGAGGCCCAGTTTCGCAGGCGCTGGCGCCTTAACGCCAGCCTGGCGGCCCGCCCGCCCCGGCAGGGCCCCCTCGCCCGCCCAGGCAGGGGCAACGGAGGTCTCGGGTATCGGGCGGCGGCGGAGGGTTTGGCGACCACCTCCCAGCCCAGGGCGGCCGTGACCCAGCAAAGCCTTCGGCGCTTGGCGCCCCGCCCAAGATCCCGCACGTCGCTCACAGGGACGTGGCCCCGGAGGCTTCAGGGCCCGGGGCCCGCGGTCCCTTGGGCATCGGCCCTGCCCGCCCACGCGGCGCTAGGCGCAGCGCAGCCGCAGCCCGGGCCGGCCCTGCTGCCCGACAGCAGCTGGCCCGAAGCCACTGGGAGCCACCATTGAGTCGCCACGGCCCCTCAGCCCCGGCAAGGCCACCCTTGCCCCCACACCCCCCGCCGAGCTCAGGACCCCGCCCCTGGTGGCCGGCAGGCCCGGGGAAGCGGCCCCTGCCCTCGATCCCGCTCCCGCACCCGGCCGCGGTGACACGCCAGAGGGGCGGGGTGGGGGTGGGGGGCTTTTGTCGGAGGGAGCTGTGGAGGGACACACCGGCACACAGGTGGCGGCGCCGGGGCTGGGCGCCGGTGGGGGCGGCCAGGTGCAGGTCGAGGGGCTCGCGGGCCGAAAGGAAGGCAACTGGGCGCGCGGCGGAGCCTGGGTCCGGGCCAGCCGCCCCGGGAGCGTCTGGGGTGCGGCTGCCTTCCAGGGCCGCCTTCTGGCCGCCTGGCCGGCCGGGCCGGCGGGGAGCGCCCCCGCCGGCGCGCGCCGTGGTGGGAGGGGCCTGAGGAGGTGGGGCCTGCAGAGGGGCCCGGCGGGGGCGGAGCCGGCGGCCCCCGCCTCGGGCGAGTAAAGGAGAAGGCGGGCGGAGCGGGAGGCAAAAAGCCTACAGCACCCGGTATTCCCAGGCGGTCTCCCATCCAAGTACTAACCAGGCCCGACCCTGCTTAGCTTCCGAGATCAGACGAGATCGGGCGCGTTCAGGGTGGTATGGCCGTAGACGGGGGCGGGGGCCGCGGGCTGCCTCTTGAGGCCCAGTTTCGCAGGCGCTGGCGCCTTAACGCCAGCCTGGCGGCCCGCCCGCCCCGGCAGGGCCCCCTCGCCCGCCCAGGCAGGGGCAACGGAGGTCTCGGGTATCGGGCGGCGGCGGAGGGTTTGGCGACCACCTCCCAGCCCAGGGCGGCCGTGACCCAGCAAAGCCTTCGGCGCTTGGCGCCCCGCCCAAGATCCCGCACGTCGCTCACAGGGACGTGGCCCCGGAGGCTTCAGGGCCCGGGGCCCGCGGTCCCTTGGGCATCGGCCCTGCCCGCCCACGCGGCGCTAGGCGCAGCGCAGCCGCAGCCCGGGCCGGCCCTGCTTCCCGACAGCAGCTGGCCCAAAGCCACTGGGAGCCACCATTGAGTCGCCACGGCCCCTCAGCCCCGGCAAGGCCACCCTTGCCCCCACACCCCCCGCCGAGCTCAGGACCCCGCCCCTGGTGGCCGGCAGGCCCGGGGAAGCGGCCCCTGCCCTCGATCCCGCTCCCGCACCCGGCCGCGGTGACACGCCAGAGGGGCGGGGTGGGGGTGGGGGGCTTTTGTCCGAGGGAGCTGTGGAGGGACACACCGGCACACAGGTGGCGGCGCCGGGGCTGGGCGCCGGTGGGGGCGGCCAGGTGCAGGTCGAGGGGCTCGCGGGCCGAAAGGACGGCAACTGGGCCCGCGGCGGAGCCTGGGTCCGGGTCAGCCGCCCCGGGAGCGTCTGGGGTGCCGCTGCCTTCCAGGGCCGCCTTCTGGCCGCCTGGCCGGCCGGGCCGGCGGGGAGCGCCCCCGCCGGCGCGCGCCGTGGTGGGAGGGGCCTGAGGAGGTGGGCCCTGCAGCGGGGCCCGGCGGGGGCGGAGCCCGCGGGCCCCGCCGCGGGCGAGTAAAGGAGAAGGCGGGCGGAGCGGGAGGCAAAAAGCCTACAGCACCCGGTATTCCCAGGCGGTCTCCCATCCAAGTACTAACCAGGCCCGACCCTGCTTAGCTTCCGAGATCAGACGAGATCGGGCGCGTTCAGGGTGGTATGGCCGTAGACGGGGGCGGGGGCCGCGGGCTGCCTCTTGAGGCCCAGTTTCGCAGGCGCTGGCGCCTTAACGCCAGCCTGGCGGCCCGCCCGCCCCGGCAGGGCCCCCTCGCCCGCCCAGGCAGGGGCAACGGAGGTCTCGGGTATCGGGCGGCGGCGGAGGGTTTGGCGACCACCTCCCAGCCCAGGGCGGCCGTGACCCAGCAAAGCCTTCAGCGCTTGGCGCCCCGCCCAAGATCCCGCACGTCGCTCACAGGGACGTGGCCCCGGAGGCTTCAGGGCCCGGGGCCCGCGGTCCCTTGGGCATCGGCCCTGCCCGCCCACGCGGCGCTAGGCGCAGCGCAGCCGCAGCCCGGGCCGGCCCTGCTGCCCGACAGCAGCTGGCCCGAAGCCACTGGGAGCCACCATTGAGTCGCCACGGCCCCTCAGCCCCGGCAAGGCCACCCTTGCCCCCACACCCCCCGCCGAGCTCAGGACCCCGCCCCTGGTGGCCGGCAGGCCCGGGGAAGCGGCCCCTGCCCTCGATCCCGCTCCCGCACCCGGCCGCGGTGACACGCCAGAGGGGCGGGGTGGGGGTGGGGGGCTTTTGTCGGAGGGAGCTGTGGAGGGACACACCGGCACAGAGGTGGCGGCGCCGGGGCTGGGCGCCGGTGGGGGCGGCCAGGTGCAGGTCGAGGGGCTCGCGGGCCGAAAGGAAGGCAACTGGGCGCGCGGCGGAGCCTGGGTCCGGGCCAGCCGCCCCGGGAGCGTCTGGGGTGCGGCTGCCTTCCAGGGCCGCCTTCTGGCCGCCTGGCCGGCCGGGCCGGCGGGGAGCGCCCCCGCCGGCGCGCGCCGTGGTGGGAGGGGCCTGAGGAGGTGGGGCCTGCAGAGGGGCCCGGCGGGGGCGGAGCCGGCGGCCCCCGCCGCGGGCGAGTAAAGGAGAAGGCGGGCGGAGCGGGAGGCAAAAAGCCTACAGCACCCGGTATTCCCAGGCGGTCTCCCATCCAAGTACTAACCAGGCCCGACCCTGCTTAGCTTCCGAGATCAGACGAGATCGGGCGCGTTCAGGGTGGTATGGCCGTAGACGGGGGCGGGGGCCGCGGGCTGCCTCTTGAGGCCCAGTTTCGCAGGCGCTGGCGCCTTAACGCCAGCCTGGCGGCCCGCCCGCCCCGGCAGGGCCCCCTCGCCCGCCCAGGCAGGGGCAACGGAGGTCTCGGGTATCGGGCGGCGGCGGAGGGTTTGGCGACCACCTCCCAGCCCAGGGCGGCCGTGACCCAGCAAAGCCTTCGGCGCTTGGCGCCCCGCCCAAGATCCCGCACGTCGCTCACAGGGACGTGGCCCCGGAGGCTTCAGGGCCCGGGGCCCGCGGTCCCTTGGGCATCGGCCCTGCCCGCCCACGCGGCGCTAGGCGCAGCGCAGCCGCAGCCCGGGCCGGCCCTGCTTCCCGACAGCAGCTGGCCCAAAGCCACTGGGAGCCACCATTGAGTCGCCACGGCCCCTCAGCCCCGGCAAGGCCACCCTTGCCCCCACACCCCCCGCCGAGCTCAGGACCCCGCCCCTGGTGGCCGGCAGGCCCGGGGAAGCGGCCCCTGCCCTCGATCCCGCTCCCGCACCCGGCCGCGGTGACACGCCAGAGGGGCGGGGTGGGGGTGGGGGGCTTTTGTCCGAGGGAGCTGTGGAGGGACACACCGGCACAGAGGTGGCGGCGCCGGGGCTGGGCGCCGGTGGGGGCGGCCAGGTGCAGGTCGAGGGGCTCGCGGGCCGAAAGGAAGGCAACTGGGCCCGCGGCGGAGCCTGGGTCCGGGCCAGCCGCCCCGGGAGCGTCTGGGGTGCGGCTGCCTTCCAGGGCCGCCTTCTGGCCGCCTGGCCGGCCGGGCCGGCGGGGAGCGCCCCCGCCGGCGCGCGCCGTGGTGGGAGGGGCCTGAGGAGGTGGGGCCTGCAGCGGGGCCCGGCGGGGGCGGAGCCGGCGGCCCCCGCCGCGGGCGAGTAAAGGAGAAGGCGGGCGGAGCGGGAGGCAAAAAGCCTACAGCACCCGGTATTCCCAGGCGGTCTCCCATCCAAGTACTAACCAGGCCCGACCCTGCTTAGCTTCCGAGATCAGACGAGATCGGGCGCGTTCAGGGTGGTATGGCCGTAGACGGGGGCGGGGGCCGCGGGCTGCCTCTTGAGGCCCAGTTTCGCAGGCGCTGGCGCCTTAACGCCAGCCTGGCGGCCCGCCCGCCCCGGCAGGGCCCCCTCGCCCGCCCAGGCAGGGGCAACGGAGGTCTCGGGTATCGGGCGGCGGCGGAGGGTTTGGCGACCACCTCCCAGCCCAGGGCGGCCGTGACCCAGCAAAGCCTTCGGCGCTTGGCGCCCCGCCCAAGATCCCGCACGTCGCTCACAGGGACGTGGCCCCGGAGGCTTCAGGGCCCGGGGCCCGCGGTCCCTTGGGCATCGGCCCTGCCCGCCCACGCGGCGCTAGGCGCAGCGCAGCCGCAGCCCGGGCCGGCCCTGCTGCCCGACAGCAGCTGGCCCGAAGCCACTGGGAGCCACCATTGAGTCGCCACGGCCCCTCAGCCCCGGCAAGGCCACCCTTGCCCCCACACCCCCCGCCGAGCTCAGGACCCCGCCCCTGGTGGCCGGCAGGCCCGGGGAAGCGGCCCCTGCCCTCGATCCCGCTCCCGCACCCGGCCGCGGTGACACGCCAGAGGGGCGGGGTGGGGGTGGGGGGCTTTTGTCGGAGGGAGCTGTGGAGGGACACACCGGCACACAGGTGGCGGCGCCGGGGCTGGGCGCCGGTGGGGGCGGCCAGGTGCAGGTCGAGGGGCTCACGGGCCGAAAGGAAGGCAACTGGGCGCGCGGCGGAGCCTGGGTCTGGGCCAGCCGCCCCGGGAGCGTCTGGGGTGCGGCTGCCTTCCAGGGCCGCCTTCTGGCCGCCTGGCCGGCCGGGCCGGCGGGGAGCGCCCCCGCCGGCGCGCGCCGTGGTGGGAGGGGCCTGAGGAGGTGGGGCCTGCAGAGGGGCCCGGCGGGGGCGGAGCCGGCGGCCCCCGCCGCGGGCGAGTAAAGGAGAAGGCGGGCGGAGCGGGAGGCAAAAAGCCTACAGCACCCGGTATTCCCAGGCGGTCTCCCATCCAAGTACTAACCAGGCCCGACCCTGCTTAGCTTCCGAGATCAGACGAGATCGGGCGCGTTCAGGGTGGTATGGCCGTAGACGGGGGCGGGGGCCGCGGGCTGCCTCTTGAGGCCCAGTTTCGCAGGCGCTGGCGCCTTAACGCCAGCCTGGCGGCCCGCCCGCCCCGGCAGGGCCCCCTCGCCCGCCCAGGCAGGGGCAACGGAGGTCTCGGGTATCGGGCGGCGGCGGAGGGTTTGGCGACCACCTCCCAGCCCAGGGCGGCCGTGACCCAGCAAAGCCTTCGGCGCTTGGCGCCCCGCCCAAGATCCCGCACGTCGCTCACAGGGACGTGGCCCCGGAGGCTTCAGGGCCCGGGGCCCGCGGTCCCTTGGGCATCGGCCCTGCCCGCCCACGCGGCGCTAGGCGCAGCGCAACCGCAGCCCGGGCCGGCCCTGCTTCCCGACAGCAGCTGGCCCAAAGCCACTGGGAGCCACCATTGAGTCGCCACGGCCCCTCAGCCCCGGCAAGGCCACCCTTGCCCCCACACCCCCCGCCGAGCTCAGGACCCCGCCCCTGGTGGCCGGCAGGCCCGGGGAAGCGGCCCCTGCCCTCGATCCCGCTCCCGCACCCGGCCGCGGTGACACGCCAGAGGGGCGGGGTGGGGGTGGGGGGCTTTTGTCCGAGGGAGCTGTGGAGGGACACACCGGCACACAGGTGGCGGCGCCGGGGCTGGGCGCCGGTGGGGGCGGCCAGGTGCAGGTCGAGGGGCTCGCGGGCCGAAAGGACGGCAACTGGGCCCGCGGCGGAGCCTGGGTCCGGGTCAGCCGCCCCGGGAGCGTCTGGGGTGCGGCTGCCTTCCAGGGCCGCCTTCTGGCCGCCTGGCCGGCCGGGCCGGCGGGGAGCGCCCCCGCCGGCGCGCGCCGTGGTGGGAGGGGCCTGAGGAGGTGGGCCCTGCAGCGGGGCCCGGCGGGGGCGGAGCCGGCGGCCCCCGCCGCGGGCGAGTAAAGGAGAAGGCGGGCGGAGCGGGAGGCAAAAAGCCTACAGCACCCGGTATTCCCAGGCGGTCTCCCATCCAAGTACTAACCAGGCCCGACCCTGCTTAGCTTCCGAGATCAGACGAGATCGGGCGCGTTCAGGGTGGTATGGCCGTAGACGGGGGCGGGGGCCGCGGGCTGCCTCTTGAGGCCCAGTTTCGCAGGCGCTGGCGCCTTAACGCCAGCCTGGCGGCCCGCCCGCCCCGGCAGGGCCCCCTCGCCCGCCCAGGCAGGGGCAACGGAGGTCTCGGGTATCGGGCGGCGGCGGAGGGTTTGGCGACCACCTCCCAGCCCAGGGCGGCCGTGACCCAGCAAAGCCTTCGGCGCTTGGCGCCCCGCCCAAGATCCCGCACGTCGCTCACAGGGACGTGGCCCCGGAGGCTTCAGGGCCCGGGGCCCGCGGTCCCTTGGGCATCGGCCCTGCCCGCCCACGCGGCGCTAGGCGCAGCGCAGCCGCAGCCCGGGCCGGCCCTGCTGCCCGACAGCAGCTGGCCCGAAGCCACTGGGAGCCACCATTGAGTCGCCACGGCCCCTCAGCCCCGGCAAGGCCACCCTTGCCCCCACACCCCCCGCCGAGCTCAGGACCCCGCCCCTGGTGGCCGGCAGGCCCGGGGAAGCGGCCCCTGCCCTCGATCCCGCTCCCGCACCCGGCCGCGGTGACACGCCAGAGGGGCGGGGTGGGGGTGGGGGGCTTTTGTCGGAGGGAGCTGTGGAGGGACACACCGGCACACAGGTGGCGGCGCCGGGGCTGGGCGCCGGTGGGGGCGGCCAGGTGCAGGTCGAGGGGCTCGCGGGCCGAAAGGAAGGCAACTGGGCGCGCGGCGGAGCCTGGGTCCGGGCCAGCCGCCCCGGGAGCGTCTG
>NC_139161.1:38851500-38876500 GCF_964270905.1 Leucopleurus acutus
CCCGGCAGGGCCCCCTCGCCCGCCCAGGCAGGGGCAACGGAGGTCTCGGGTATCGGGCGGCGGCGGAGGGTTTGGCGACCACCTCCCAGCCCAGGGCGGCCGTGACCCAGCAAAGCCTTCGGCGCTTGGCGCCCCGCCCAAGATCCCGCACGTCGCTCACAGGGACGTGGCCCCGGAGGCTTCAGGGCCCGGGGCCCGCGGTCCCTTGGGCATCGGCCCTGCCCGCCCACGCGGCGCTAGGCGCAGCGCAACCGCAGCCCGGGCCGGCCCTGCTTCCCGACAGCAGCTGGCCCAAAGCCACTGGGAGCCACCATTGAGTCGCCACGGCCCCTCAGCCCCGGCAAGGCCACCCTTGCCCCCACACCCCCCGCCGAGCTCAGGACCCCGCCCCTGGTGGCCGGCAGGCCCGGGGAAGCGGCCCCTGCCCTCGATCCCGCTCCCGCACCCGGCCGCGGTGACACGCCAGAGGGGCGGGGTGGGGGTGGGGGGCTTTTGTCCGAGGGAGCTGTGGAGGGACACACCGGCACACAGGTGGCGGCGCCGGGGCTGGGCGCCGGTGGGGGCGGCCAGGTGCAGGTCGAGGGGCTCGCGGGCCGAAAGGACGGCAACTGGGCCCGCGGCGGAGCCTGGGTCCGGGTCAGCCGCCCCGGGAGCGTCTGGGGTGCGGCTGCCTTCCAGGGCCGCCTTCTGGCCGCCTGGCCGGCCGGGCCGGCGGGGAGCGCCCCCGCCGGCGCGCGCCGTGGTGGGAGGGGCCTGAGGAGGTGGGCCCTGCAGCGGGGCCCGGCGGGGGCGGAGCCGGCGGCCCCCGCCGCGGGCGAGTAAAGGAGAAGGCGGGCGGAGCGGGAGGCAAAAAGCCTACAGCACCCGGTATTCCCAGGCGGTCTCCCATCCAAGTACTAACCAGGCCCGACCCTGCTTAGCTTCCGAGATCAGACGAGATCGGGCGCGTTCAGGGTGGTATGGCCGTAGACGGGGGCGGGGGCCGCGGGCTGCCTCTTGAGGCCCAGTTTCGCAGGCGCTGGCGCCTTAACGCCAGCCTGGCGGCCCGCCCGCCCCGGCAGGGCCCCCTCGCCCGCCCAGGCAGGGGCAACGGAGGTCTCGGGTATCGGGCGGCGGCGGAGGGTTTGGCGACCACCTCCCAGCCCAGGGCGGCCGTGACCCAGCAAAGCCTTCGGCGCTTGGCGCCCCGCCCAAGATCCCGCACGTCGCTCACAGGGACGTGGCCCCGGAGGCTTCAGGGCCCGGGGCCCGCGGTCCCTTGGGCATCGGCCCTGCCCGCCCACGCGGCGCTAGGCGCAGCGCAGCCGCAGCCCGGGCCGGCCCTGCTGCCCGACAGCAGCTGGCCCGAAGCCACTGGGAGCCACCATTGAGTCGCCACGGCCCCTCAGCCCCGGCAAGGCCACCCTTGCCCCCACACCCCCCGCCGAGCTCAGGACCCCGCCCCTGGTGGCCGGCAGGCCCGGGGAAGCGGCCCCTGCCCTCGATCCCGCTCCCGCACCCGGCCGCGGTGACACGCCAGAGGGGCGGGGTGGGGGTGGGGGGCTTTTGTCGGAGGGAGCTGTGGAGGGACACACCGGCACAGAGGTGGCGGCGCCGGGGCTGGGCGCCGGTGGGGGCGGCCAGGTGCAGGTCGAGGGGCTCGCGGGCCGAAAGGAAGGCAACTGGGCGCGCGGCGGAGCCTGGGTCCGGGCCAGCCGCCCCGGGAGCGTCTGGGGTGCGGCTGCCTTCCAGGGCCGCCTTCTGGCCGCCTGGCCGGCCGGGCCGGCGGGGAGCGCCCCCGCCGGCGCGCGCCGTGGTGGGAGGGGCCTGAGGAGGTGGGGCCTGCAGCGGGGCCCGGCGGGGGCGGAGCCGGCGGCCCCCGCCGCGGGCGAGTAAAGGAGAAGGCGGGCGGAGCGGGAGGCAAAAAGCCTACAGCACCCGGTATTCCCAGGCGGTCTCCCATCCAAGTACTAACCAGGCCCGACCCTGCTTAGCTTCCGAGATCAGACGAGATCGGGCGCGTTCAGGGTGGTATGGCCGTAGACGGGGGCGGGGGCCGCGGGCTGCCTCTTGAGGCCCAGTTTCGCAGGCGCTGGCGCCTTAACGCCAGCCTGGCGGCCCGCCCGCCCCGGCAGGGCCCCCTCGCCCGCCCAGGCAGGGGCAACGGAGGTCTCGGGTATCGGGCGGCGGCGGAGGGTTTGGCGACCACCTCCCAGCCCAGGGCGGCCGTGACCCAGCAAAGCCTTCGGCGCTTGGCGCCCCGCCCAAGATCCCGCACGTCGCTCACAGGGACGTGGCCCCGGAGGCTTCAGGGCCCGGGGCCCGCGGTCCCTTGGGCATCGGCCCTGCCCGCCCACGCGGCGCTAGGCGCAGCGCAGCCGCAGCCCGGGCCGGCCCTGCTGCCCGACAGCAGCTGGCCCGAAGCCACTGGGAGCCACCATTGAGTCGCCACGGCCCCTCAGCCCCGGCAAGGCCACCCTTGCCCCCACACCCCCCGCCGAGCTCAGGACCCCGCCCCTGGTGGCCGGCAGGCCCGGGGAAGCGGCCCCTGCCCTCGATCCCGCTCCCGCACCCGGTCGCGGTGACACGCCAGAGGGGCGGGGTGGGGGTGGGGGGCTTTTGTCGGAGGGAGCTGTGGAGGGACACACCGGCACAGAGGTGGCGGCGCCGGGGCTGGGCGCCGGTGGGGGCGGCCAGGTGCAGGTCGAGGGGCTCGCGGGCCGAAAGGAAGGCAACTGGGCGCGCGGCGGAGCCTGGGTCCGGGCCAGCCGCCCCGGGAGCGTCTGGGGTGCGGCTGCCTTCCAGGGCCGCCTTCTGGCCGCCTGGCCGGCCGGGCCGGCGGGGAGCGCCCCCGCCGGCGCGCGCCGTGGTGGGAGGGGCCTGAGGAGGTGGGGCCTGCAGCGGGGCCCGGCGGGGGCGGAGCCGGCGGCCCCCGCCGCGGGCGAGTAAAGGAGAAGGCGGGCGGAGCGGGAGGCAAAAAGCCTACAGCACCCGGTATTCCCAGGCGGTCTCCCATCCAAGTACTAACCAGGCCCGACCCTGCTTAGCTTCCGAGATCAGACGAGATCGGGCGCGTTCAGGGTGGTATGGCCGTAGACGGGGGCGGGGGCCGCGGGCTGCCTCTTGAGGCCCAGTTTCGCAGGCGCTGGCGCCTTAACGCCAGCCTGGCGGCCCGCCCGCCCCGGCAGGGCCCCCTCGCCCGCCCAGGCAGGGGCAACGGAGGTCTCGGGTATCGGGCGGCGGCGGAGGGTTTGGCGACCACCTCCCAGCCCAGGGCGGCCGTGACCCAGCAAAGCCTTCGGCGCTTGGCGCCCCGCCCAAGATCCCGCACGTCGCTCACAGGGACGTGGCCCCGGAGGCTTCAGGGCCCGGGGCCCGCGGTCCCTTGGGCATCGGCCCTGCCCGCCCACGCGGCGCTAGGCGCAGCGCAGCCGCAGCCCGGGCCGGCCCTGCTGCCCGACAGCAGCTGGCCCGAAGCCACTGGGAGCCACCATTGAGTCGCCACGGCCCCTCAGCCCCGGCAAGGCCACCCTTGCCCCCACACCCCCCGCCGAGCTCAGGACCCCGCCCCTGGTGGCCGGCAGGCCCGGGGAAGCGGCCCCTGCCCTCGATCCCGCTCCCGCACCCGGTCGCGGTGACACCCCAGAGGGGCGGGGTGGGGGTGGGGGGCTTTTGTCGGAGGGAGCTGTGGAGGGACACACCGGCACAGAGGTGGCGGCGCCGGGGCTGGGCGCCGGTGGGGGCGGCCAGGTGCAGGTCGAGGGGCTCGCGGGCCGAAAGGAAGGCAACTGGGCGCGCGGCGGAGCCTGGGTCCGGGCCAGCCGCCCCGGGAGCGTCTGGGGTGCGGCTGCCTTCCAGGGCCGCCTTCTGGCCGCCTGGCCGGCCGGGCCGGCGGGGAGCGACCCCGCCGGCGCGCGCCGTGGTGGGAGGGGCCTGAGGAGGTGGGGCCTGCAGCGGGGCCCGGCGGGGGCGGAGCCGGCGGCCCCCGCCGCGGGCGAGTAAAGGAGAAGGCGGGCGGAGCGGGAGGCAAAAAGCCTACAGCACCCGGTATTCCCAGGCGGTCTCCCATCCAAGTACTAACCAGGCCCGACCCTGCTTAGCTTCCGAGATCAGACGAGATCGGGCGCGTTCAGGGTGGTATGGCCGTAGACGGGGGCGGGGGCCGCGGGCTGCCTCTTGAGGCCCAGTTTCGCAGGCGCTGGCGCCTTAACGCCAGCCTGGCGGCCCGCCCGCCCCGGCAGGGCCCCCTCGCCCGCCCAGGCAGGGGCAACGGAGGTCTCGGGTATCGGGCGGCGGCGGAGGGTTTGGCGACCACCTCCCAGCCCAGGGCGGCCGTGACCCAGCAAAGCCTTCGGCGCTTGGCGCCCCGCCCAAGATCCCGCACGTCGCTCACAGGGACGTGGCCCCGGAGGCTTCAGGGCCCGGGGCCCGCGGTCCCTTGGGCATCGGCCCTGCCCGCCCACGCGGCGCTAGGCGCAGCGCAGCCGCAGCCCGGGCCGGCCCTGCTGCCCGACAGCAGCTGGCCCGAAGCCACTGGGAGCCACCATTGAGTCGCCACGGCCCCTCAGCCCCGGCAAGGCCACCCTTGCCCCCACACCCCCCGCCGAGCTCAGGACCCCGCCCCTGGTGGCCGGCAGGCCCGGGGAAGCGGCCCCTGCCCTCGATCCCGCTCCCGCACCCGGCCGCGGTGACACGCCAGAGGGGCGGGGTGGGGGTGGGGGGCTTTTGTCGGAGGGAGCTGTGGAGGGACACACCGGCACAGAGGTGGCGGCGCCGGGGCTGGGCGCCGGTGGGGGCGGCCAGGTGCAGGTCGAGGGGCTCGCGGGCCGAAAGGAAGGCAACTGGGCGCGCGGCGGAGCCTGGGTCCGGGCCAGCCGCCCCGGGAGCGTCTGGGGTGCGGCTGCCTTCCAGGGCCGCCTTCTGGCCGCCTGGCCGGCCGGGCCGGCGGGGAGCGCCCCCGCCGGCGCGCGCCGTGGTGGGAGGGGCCTGAGGAGGTGGGGCCTGCAGCGGGGCCCGGCGGGGGCGGAGCCGGCGGCCCCCGCCGCGGGCGAGTAAAGGAGAAGGCGGGCGGAGCGGGAGGCAAAAAGCCTACAGCACCCGGTATTCCCAGGCGGTCTCCCATCCAAGTACTAACCAGGCCCGACCCTGCTTAGCTTCCGAGATCAGACGAGATCGGGCGCGTTCAGGGTGGTATGGCCGTAGACGGGGGCGGGGGCCGCGGGCTGCCTCTTGAGGCCCAGTTTCGCAGGCGCTGGCGCCTTAACGCCAGCCTGGCGGCCCGCCCGCCCCGGCAGGGCCCCCTCGCCCGCCCAGGCAGGGGCAACGGAGGTCTCGGTTATCGGGCGGCGGCGGAGGGTTTGGCGACCACCTCCCAGCCCAGGGCGGCCGTGACCCAGCAAAGCCTTCGGCGCTTGGCGCCCCGCCCAAGATCCCGCACGTCGCTCACAGGGACGTGGCCCCGGAGGCTTCAGGGCCCGGGGCCCGCGGTCCCTTGGGCATCGGCCCTGCCCGCCCACGCGGCGCTAGGCGCAGCGCAGCCGCAGCCCGGGCCGGCCCTGCTGCCCGACAGCAGCTGGCCCGAAGCCACTGGGAGCCACCATTGAGTCGCCACGGCCCCTCAGCCCCGGCAAGGCCACCCTTGCCCCCACACCCCCCGCCGAGCTCAGGACCCCGCCCCTGGTGGCCGGCAGGCCCGGGGAAGCGGCCCCTGCCCTCGATCCCGCTCCCGCACCCGGCCGCGGTGACACGCCAGAGGGGCGGGGTGGGGGTGGGGGGCTTTTGTCGGAGGGAGCTGTGGAGGGACACACCGGCACACAGGTGGCGGCGCCGGGGCTGGGCGCCGGTGGGGGCGGCCAGGTGCAGGTCGAGGGGCTCGCGGGCCGAAAGGAAGGCAACTGGGCGCGCGGCGGAGCCTGGGTCCGGGCCAGCCGCCCCGGGAGCGTCTGGGGTGCGGCTGCCTTCCAGGGCCGCCTGGCCGGCCGGGCCGGCGGGGAGCGCCCCCGCCGGCGCGCGCCGTGGTGGGAGGGGCCTGAGGAGGTGGGCCCTGCAGCGGGGCCCGGCGGGGGCGGAGCCCGCGGGCCCCGCCGCGGGCGAGTAAAGGAGAAGGCGGGCGGAGCGGGAGGCAAAAAGCCTACAGCACCCGGTATTCCCAGGCGGTCTCCCATCCAAGTACTAACCAGGCCCGACCCTGCTTAGCTTCCGAGATCAGACGAGATCGGGCGCGTTCAGGGTGGTATGGCCGTAGACGGGGGCGGGGGCCGCGGGCTGCCTCTTGAGGCCCAGTTTCGCAGGCGCTGGCGCCTTAACGCCAGCCTGGCGGCCCGCCCGCCCCGGCAGGGCCCCCTCGCCCGCCCAGGCAGGGGCAACGGAGGTCTCGGGTATCGGGCGGCGGCGGAGGGTTTGGCGACCACCTCCCAGCCCAGGGCGGCCGTGACCCAGCAAAGCCTTCGGCGCTTGGCGCCCCGCCCAAGATCCCGCACGTCGCTCACAGGGACGTGGCCCCGGAGGCTTCAGGGCCCGGGGCCCGCGGTCCCTTGGGCATCGGCCCTGCCCGCCCACGCGGCGCTAGGCGCAGCGCAGCCGCAGCCCGGGCCGGCCCTGCTGCCCGACAGCAGCTGGCCCGAAGCCACTGGGAGCCACCATTGAGTCGCCACGGCCCCTCAGCCCCGGCAAGGCCACCCTTGCCCCCACACCCCCCGCCGAGCTCAGGACCCCGCCCCTGGTGGCCGGCAGGCCCGGGGAAGCGGCCCCTGCCCTCGATCCCGCTCCCGCACCCGGCCGCGGTGACACGCCAGAGGGGCGGGGTGGGGGTGGGGGGCTTTTGTCGGAGGGAGCTGTGGAGGGACACACCGGCACACAGGTGGCGGCGCCGGGGCTGGGCGCCGGTGGGGGCGGCCAGGTGCAGGTCGAGGGGCTCGCGGGCCGAAAGGAAGGCAACTGGGCGCGCGGCGGAGCCTGGGTCCGGGCCAGCCGCCCCGGGAGCGTCTGGGGTGCGGCTGCCTTCCAGGGCCGCCTTCTGGCCGCCTGGCCGGCCGGGCCGGCGGGGAGCGCCCCCGCCGGCGCGCGCCGTGGTGGGAGGGGCCTGAGGAGGTGGGGCCTGCAGCGGGGCCCGGCGGGGGCGGAGCCGGCGGCCCCCGCCGCGGGCGAGTAAAGGAGAAGGCGGGCGGAGCGGGAGGCAAAAAGCCTACAGCACCCGGTATTCCCAGGCGGTCTCCCATCCAAGTACTAACCAGGCCCGACCCTGCTTAGCTTCCGAGATCAGACGAGATCGGGCGCGTTCAGGGTGGTATGGCCGTAGACGGGGGCGGGGGCCGCGGGCTGCCTCTTGAGGCCCAGTTTCGCAGGCGCTGGCGCCTTAACGCCAGCCTGGCGGCCCGCCCGCCCCGGCAGGGCCCCCTCGCCCGCCCAGGCAGGGGCAACGGAGGTCTCGGTTATCGGGCGGCGGCGGAGGGTTTGGCGACCACCTCCCAGCCCAGGGCGGCCGTGACCCAGCAAAGCCTTCGGCGCTTGGCGCCCCGCCCAAGATCCCGCACGTCGCTCACAGGGACGTGGCCCCGGAGGCTTCAGGGCCCGGGGCCCGCGGTCCCTTGGGCATCGGCCCTGCCCGCCCACGCGGCGCTAGGCGCAGCGCAGCCGCAGCCCGGGCCGGCCCTGCTGCCCGACAGCAGCTGGCCCGAAGCCACTGGGAGCCACCATTGAGTCGCCACGGCCCCTCAGCCCCGGCAAGGCCACCCTTGCCCCCACACCCCCCGCCGAGCTCAGGACCCCGCCCCTGGTGGCCGGCAGGCCCGGGGAAGCGGCCCCTGCCCTCGATCCCGCTCCCGCACCCGGCCGCGGTGACACGCCAGAGGGGCGGGGTGGGGGTGGGGGGCTTTTGTCGGAGGGAGCTGTGGAGGGACACACCGGCACACAGGTGGCGGCGCCGGGGCTGGGCGCCGGTGGGGGCGGCCAGGTGCAGGTCGAGGGGCTCGCGGGCCGAAAGGAAGGCAACTGGGCGCGCGGCGGAGCCTGGGTCCGGGCCAGCCGCCCCGGGAGCGTCTGGGGTGCGGCTGCCTTCCAGGGCCGCCTGGCCGGCCGGGCCGGCGGGGAGCGCCCCCGCCGGCGCGCGCCGTGGTGGGAGGGGCCTGAGGAGGTGGGCCCTGCAGCGGGGCCCGGCGGGGGCGGAGCCCGCGGGCCCCGCCGCGGGCGAGTAAAGGAGAAGGCGGGCGGAGCGGGAGGCAAAAAGCCTACAGCACCCGGTATTCCCAGGCGGTCTCCCATCCAAGTACTAACCAGGCCCGACCCTGCTTAGCTTCCGAGATCAGACGAGATCGGGCGCGTTCAGGGTGGTATGGCCGTAGACGGGGGCGGGGGCCGCGGGCTGCCTCTTGAGGCCCAGTTTCGCAGGCGCTGGCGCCTTAACGCCAGCCTGGCGGCCCGCCCGCCCCGGCAGGGCCCCCTCGCCCGCCCAGGCAGGGGCAACGGAGGTCTCGGGTATCGGGCGGCGGCGGAGGGTTTGGCGACCACCTCCCAGCCCAGGGCGGCCGTGACCCAGCAAAGCCTTCGGCGCTTGGCGCCCCGCCCAAGATCCCGCACGTCGCTCACAGGGACGTGGCCCCGGAGGCTTCAGGGCCCGGGGCCCGCGGTCCCTTGGGCATCGGCCCTGCCCGCCCACGCGGCGCTAGGCGCAGCGCAGCCGCAGCCCGGGCCGGCCCTGCTGCCCGACAGCAGCTGGCCCGAAGCCACTGGGAGCCACCATTGAGTCGCCACGGCCCCTCAGCCCCGGCAAGGCCACCCTTGCCCCCACACCCCCCGCCGAGCTCAGGACCCCGCCCCTGGTGGCCGGCAGGCCCGGGGAAGCGGCCCCTGCCCTCGATCCCGCTCCCGCACCCGGCCGCGGTGACACGCCAGAGGGGCGGGGTGGGGGTGGGGGGCTTTTGTCCGAGGGAGCTGTGGAGGGACACACCGGCACAGAGGTGGCGGCGCCGGGGCTGGGCGCCGGTGGGGGCGGCCAGGTGCAGGTCGAGGGGCTCGCGGGCCGAAAGGAAGGCAACTGGGCCCGCGGCGGAGCCTGGGTCCGGGCCAGCCGCCCCGGGAGCGTCTGGGGTGCGGCTGCCTTCCAGGGCCGCCTTCTGGCCGCCTGGCCGGCCGGGCCGGCGGGGAGCGCCCCCGCCGGCGCGCGCCGTGGTGGGAGGGGCCTGAGGAGGTGGGGCCTGCAGCGGGGCCCGGCGGGGGCGGAGCCGGCGGCCCCCGCCGCGGGCGAGTAAAGGAGAAGGCGGGCGGAGCGGGAGGCAAAAAGCCTACAGCACCCGGTATTCCCAGGCGGTCTCCCATCCAAGTACTAACCAGGCCCGACCCTGCTTAGCTTCCGAGATCAGACGAGATCGGGCGCGTTCAGGGTGGTATGGCCGTAGACGGGGGCGGGGGCCGCGGGCTGCCTCTTGAGGCCCAGTTTCGCAGGCGCTGGCGCCTTAACGCCAGCCTGGCGGCCCGCCCGCCCCGGCAGGGCCCCCTCGCCCGCCCAGGCAGGGGCAACGGAGGTCTCGGGTATCGGGCGGCGGCGGAGGGTTTGGCGACCACCTCCCAGCCCAGGGCGGCCGTGACCCAGCAAAGCCTTCGGCGCTTGGCGCCCCGCCCAAGATCCCGCACGTCGCTCACAGGGACGTGGCCCCGGAGGCTTCAGGGCCCGGGGCCCGCGGTCCCTTGGGCATCGGCCCTGCCCGCCCACGCGGCGCTAGGCGCAGCGCAGCCGCAGCCCGGGCCGGCCCTGCTGCCCGACAGCAGCTGGCCCGAAGCCACTGGGAGCCACCATTGAGTCGCCACGGCCCCTCAGCCCCGGCAAGGCCACCCTTGCCCCCACACCCCCCGCCGAGCTCAGGACCCCGCCCCTGGTGGCCGGCAGGCCCGGGGAAGCGGCCCCTGCCCTCGATCCCGCTCCCGCACCCGGCCGCGGTGACACGCCAGAGGGGCGGGGTGGGGGTGGGGGGCTTTTGTCGGAGGGAGCTGTGGAGGGACACACCGGCACACAGGTGGCGGCGCCGGGGCTGGGCGCCGGTGGGGGCGGCCAGGTGCAGGTCGAGGGGCTCACGGGCCGAAAGGAAGGCAACTGGGCGCGCGGCGGAGCCTGGGTCTGGGCCAGCCGCCCCGGGAGCGTCTGGGGTGCGGCTGCCTTCCAGGGCCGCCTTCTGGCCGCCTGGCCGGCCGGGCCGGCGGGGAGCGCCCCCGCCGGCGCGCGCCGTGGTGGGAGGGGCCTGAGGAGGTGGGGCCTGCAGAGGGGCCCGGCGGGGGCGGAGCCGGCGGCCCCCGCCGCGGGCGAGTAAAGGAGAAGGCGGGCGGAGCGGGAGGCAAAAAGCCTACAGCACCCGGTATTCCCAGGCGGTCTCCCATCCAAGTACTAACCAGGCCCGACCCTGCTTAGCTTCCGAGATCAGACGAGATCGGGCGCGTTCAGGGTGGTATGGCCGTAGACGGGGGCGGGGGCCGCGGGCTGCCTCTTGAGGCCCAGTTTCGCAGGCGCTGGCGCCTTAACGCCAGCCTGGCGGCCCGCCCGCCCCGGCAGGGCCCCCTCGCCCGCCCAGGCAGGGGCAACGGAGGTCTCGGGTATCGGGCGGCGGCGGAGGGTTTGGCGACCACCTCCCAGCCCAGGGCGGCCGTGACCCAGCAAAGCCTTCGGCGCTTGGCGCCCCGCCCAAGATCCCGCACGTCGCTCACAGGGACGTGGCCCCGGAGGCTTCAGGGCCCGGGGCCCGCGGTCCCTTGGGCATCGGCCCTGCCCGCCCACGCGGCGCTAGGCGCAGCGCAACCGCAGCCCGGGCCGGCCCTGCTTCCCGACAGCAGCTGGCCCAAAGCCACTGGGAGCCACCATTGAGTCGCCACGGCCCCTCAGCCCCGGCAAGGCCACCCTTGCCCCCACACCCCCCGCCGAGCTCAGGACCCCGCCCCTGGTGGCCGGCAGGCCCGGGGAAGCGGCCCCTGCCCTCGATCCCGCTCCCGCACCCGGCCGCGGTGACACGCCAGAGGGGCGGGGTGGGGGTGGGGGGCTTTTGTCCGAGGGAGCTGTGGAGGGACACACCGGCACACAGGTGGCGGCGCCGGGGCTGGGCGCCGGTGGGGGCGGCCAGGTGCAGGTCGAGGGGCTCGCGGGCCGAAAGGACGGCAACTGGGCCCGCGGCGGAGCCTGGGTCCGGGTCAGCCGCCCCGGGAGCGTCTGGGGTGCGGCTGCCTTCCAGGGCCGCCTTCTGGCCGCCTGGCCGGCCGGGCCGGCGGGGAGCGCCCCCGCCGGCGCGCGCCGTGGTGGGAGGGGCCTGAGGAGGTGGGCCCTGCAGCGGGGCCCGGCGGGGGCGGAGCCGGCGGCCCCCGCCGCGGGCGAGTAAAGGAGAAGGCGGGCGGAGCGGGAGGCAAAAAGCCTACAGCACCCGGTATTCCCAGGCGGTCTCCCATCCAAGTACTAACCAGGCCCGACCCTGCTTAGCTTCCGAGATCAGACGAGATCGGGCGCGTTCAGGGTGGTATGGCCGTAGACGGGGGCGGGGGCCGCGGGCTGCCTCTTGAGGCCCAGTTTCGCAGGCGCTGGCGCCTTAACGCCAGCCTGGCGGCCCGCCCGCCCCGGCAGGGCCCCCTCGCCCGCCCAGGCAGGGGCAACGGAGGTCTCGGGTATCGGGCGGCGGCGGAGGGTTTGGCGACCACCTCCCAGCCCAGGGCGGCCGTGACCCAGCAAAGCCTTCGGCGCTTGGCGCCCCGCCCAAGATCCCGCACGTCGCTCACAGGGACGTGGCCCCGGAGGCTTCAGGGCCCGGGGCCCGCGGTCCCTTGGGCATCGGCCCTGCCCGCCCACGCGGCGCTAGGCGCAGCGCAGCCGCAGCCCGGGCCGGCCCTGCTGCCCGACAGCAGCTGGCCCGAAGCCACTGGGAGCCACCATTGAGTCGCCACGGCCCCTCAGCCCCGGCAAGGCCACCCTTGCCCCCACACCCCCCGCCGAGCTCAGGACCCCGCCCCTGGTGGCCGGCAGGCCCGGGGAAGCGGCCCCTGCCCTCGATCCCGCTCCCGCACCCGGCCGCGGTGACACGCCAGAGGGGCGGGGTGGGGGTGGGGGGCTTTTGTCCGAGGGAGCTGTGGAGGGACACACCGGCACACAGGTGGCGGCGCCGGGGCTGGGCGCCGGTGGGGGCGGCCAGGTGCAGGTCGAGGGGCTCGCGGGCCGAAAGGAAGGCAACTGGGCGCGCGGCGGAGCCTGGGTCCGGGCCAGCCGCCCCGGGAGCGTCTGGGGTGCGGCTGCCTTCCAGGGCCGCCTTCTGGCCGCCTGGCCGGCCGGGCCGGCGGGGAGCGCCCCCGCCGGCGCGCGCCGTGGTGGGAGGGGCCTGAGGAGGTGGGGCCTGCAGCGGGGCCCGGCGGGGGCGGAGCCGGCGGCCCCCGCCGCGGGCGAGTAAAGGAGAAGGCGGGCGGAGCGGGAGGCAAAAAGCCTACAGCACCCGGTATTCCCAGGCGGTCTCCCATCCAAGTACTAACCAGGCCCGACCCTGCTTAGCTTCCGAGATCAGACGAGATCGGGCGCGTTCAGGGTGGTATGGCCGTAGACGGGGGCGGGGGCCGCGGGCTGCCTCTTGAGGCCCAGTTTCGCAGGCGCTGGCGCCTTAACGCCAGCCTGGCGGCCCGCCCGCCCCGGCAGGGCCCCCTCGCCCGCCCAGGCAGGGGCAACGGAGGTCTCGGGTATCGGGCGGCGGCGGAGGGTTTGGCGACCACCTCCCAGCCCAGGGCGGCCGTGACCCAGCAAAGCCTTCGGCGCTTGGCGCCCCGCCCAAGATCCCGCACGTCGCTCACAGGGACGTGGCCCCGGAGGCTTCAGGGCCCGGGGCCCGCGGTCCCTTGGGCATCGGCCCTGCCCGCCCACGCGGCGCTAGGCGCAGCGCAGCCGCAGCCCGGGCCGGCCCTGCTGCCCGACAGCAGCTGGCCCAAAGCCACTGGGAGCCACCATTGAGTCGCCACGGCCCCTCAGCCCCGGCAAGGCCACCCTTGCCCCCACACCCCCCGCCGAGCTCAGGACCCCGCCCCTGGTGGCCGACAGGCCCGGGGAAGCGGCCCCTGCCCTCGATCCCGCTCCCGCACCCGGCCGCGGTGACACGCCAGAGGGGCGGGGTGGGGGTGGGGGGCTTTTGTCGGAGGGAGCTGTGGAGGGACACACCGGCACACAGGTGGCGGCGCCGGGGCTGGGCGCCGGTGGGGGCGGCCAGGTGCAGGTCGAGGGGCTCGCGGGCCGAAAGGACGGCAACTGGGCCCGCGGCGGAGCCTGGGTCCGGGCCAGCCGCCCCGGGAGCGTCTGGGGTGCGGCTGCCTTCCAGGGCCGCCTTCTGGCCGCCTGGCCGGCCGGGCCGGCGGGGAGCGCCCCCGCCGGCGCGCGCCGTGGTGGGAGGGGCCTGAGGAGGTGGGGCCTGCAGCGGGGCCCGGCGGGGGCGGAGCCGGCGGCCCCCGCCGCGGGCGAGTAAAGGAGAAGGCGGGCGGAGCGGGAGGCAAAAAGCCTACAGCACCCGGTATTCCCAGGCGGTCTCCCATCCAAGTACTAACCAGGCCCGACCCTGCTTAGCTTCCGAGATCAGACGAGATCGGGCGCGTTCAGGGTGGTATGGCCGTAGACGGGGGCGGGGGCCGCGGGCTGCCTCTTGAGGCCCAGTTTCGCAGGCGCTGGCGCCTTAACGCCAGCCTGGCGGCCCGCCCGCCCCGGCAGGGCCCCCTCGCCCGCCCAGGCAGGGGCAACGGAGGTCTCGGGTATCGGGCGGCGGCGGAGGGTTTGGCGACCACCTCCCAGCCCAGGGCGGCCGTGACCCAGCAAAGCCTTCGGCGCTTGGCGCCCCGCCCAAGATCCCGCACGTCGCTCACAGGGACGTGGCCCCGGAGGCTTCAGGGCCCGGGGCCCGCGGTCCCTTGGGCATCGGCCCTGCCCGCCCACGCGGCGCTAGGCGCAGCGCAGCCGCAGCCCGGGCCGGCCCTGCTGCCCGACAGCAGCTGGCCCGAAGCCACTGGGAGCCACCATTGAGTCGCCACGGCCCCTCAGCCCCGGCAAGGCCACCCTTGCCCCCACACCCCCCGCCGAGCTCAGGACCCCGCCCCTGGTGGCCGGCAGGCCCGGGGAAGCGGCCCCTGCCCTCGATCCCGCTCCCGCACCCGGTCGCGGTGACACCCCAGAGGGGCGGGGTGGGGGTGGGGGGCTTTTGTCGGAGGGAGCTGTGGAGGGACACACCGGCACAGAGGTGGCGGCGCCGGGGCTGGGCGCCGGTGGGGGCGGCCAGGTGCAGGTCGAGGGGCTCGCGGGCCGAAAGGAAGGCAACTGGGCGCGCGGCGGAGCCTGGGTCCGGGCCAGCCGCCCCGGGAGCGTCTGGGGTGCGGCTGCCTTCCAGGGCCGCCTTCTGGCCGCCTGGCCGGCCGGGCCGGCGGGGAGCGACCCCGCCGGCGCGCGCCGTGGTGGGAGGGGCCTGAGGAGGTGGGGCCTGCAGCGGGGCCCGGCGGGGGCGGAGCCGGCGGCCCCCGCCGCGGGCGAGTAAAGGAGAAGGCGGGCGGAGCGGGAGGCAAAAAGCCTACAGCACCCGGTATTCCCAGGCGGTCTCCCATCCAAGTACTAACCAGGCCCGACCCTGCTTAGCTTCCGAGATCAGACGAGATCGGGCGCGTTCAGGGTGGTATGGCCGTAGACGGGGGCGGGGGCCGCGGGCTGCCTCTTGAGGCCCAGTTTCGCAGGCGCTGGCGCCTTAACGCCAGCCTGGCGGCCCGCCCGCCCCGGCAGGGCCCCCTCGCCCGCCCAGGCAGGGGCAACGGAGGTCTCGGGTATCGGGCGGCGGCGGAGGGTTTGGCGACCACCTCCCAGCCCAGGGCGGCCGTGACCCAGCAAAGCCTTCGGCGCTTGGCGCCCCGCCCAAGATCCCGCACGTCGCTCACAGGGACGTGGCCCCGGAGGCTTCAGGGCCCGGGGCCCGCGGTCCCTTGGGCATCGGCCCTGCCCGCCCACGCGGCGCTAGGCGCAGCGCAGCCGCAGCCCGGGCCGGCCCTGCTGCCCGACAGCAGCTGGCCCGAAGCCACTGGGAGCCACCATTGAGTCGCCACGGCCCCTCAGCCCCGGCAAGGCCACCCTTGCCCCCACACCCCCCGCCGAGCTCAGGACCCCGCCCCTGGTGGCCGGCAGGCCCGGGGAAGCGGCCCCTGCCCTCGATCCCGCTCCCGCACCCGGCCGCGGTGACACGCCAGAGGGGCGGGGTGGGGGTGGGGGGCTTTTGTCGGAGGGAGCTGTGGAGGGACACACCGGCACAGAGGTGGCGGCGCCGGGGCTGGGCGCCGGTGGGGGCGGCCAGGTGCAGGTCGAGGGGCTCGCGGGCCGAAAGGAAGGCAACTGGGCGCGCGGCGGAGCCTGGGTCCGGGCCAGCCGCCCCGGGAGCGTCTGGGGTGCGGCTGCCTTCCAGGGCCGCCTTCTGGCCGCCTGGCCGGCCGGGCCGGCGGGGAGCGCCCCCGCCGGCGCGCGCCGTGGTGGGAGGGGCCTGAGGAGGTGGGGCCTGCAGCGGGGCCCGGCGGGGGCGGAGCCGGCGGCCCCCGCCGCGGGCGAGTAAAGGAGAAGGCGGGCGGAGCGGGAGGCAAAAAGCCTACAGCACCCGGTATTCCCAGGCGGTCTCCCATCCAAGTACTAACCAGGCCCGACCCTGCTTAGCTTCCGAGATCAGACGAGATCGGGCGCGTTCAGGGTGGTATGGCCGTAGACGGGGGCGGGGGCCGCGGGCTGCCTCTTGAGGCCCAGTTTCGCAGGCGCTGGCGCCTTAACGCCAGCCTGGCGGCCCGCCCGCCCCGGCAGGGCCCCCTCGCCCGCCCAGGCAGGGGCAACGGAGGTCTCGGGTATCGGGCGGCGGCGGAGGGTTTGGCGACCACCTCCCAGCCCAGGGCGGCCGTGACCCAGCAAAGCCTTCGGCGCTTGGCGCCCCGCCCAAGATCCCGCACGTCGCTCACAGGGACGTGGCCCCGGAGGCTTCAGGGCCCGGGGCCCGCGGTCCCTTGGGCATCGGCCCTGCCCGCCCACGCGGCGCTAGGCGCAGCGCAGCCGCAGCCCGGGCCGGCCCTGCTGCCCGACAGCAGCTGGCCCGAAGCCACTGGGAGCCACCATTGAGTCGCCACGGCCCCTCAGCCCCGGCAAGGCCACCCTTGCCCCCACACCCCCCGCCGAGCTCAGGACCCCGCCCCTGGTGGCCGGCAGGCCCGGGGAAGCGGCCCCTGCCCTCGATCCCGCTCCCGCACCCGGCCGCGGTGACACGCCAGAGGGGCGGGGTGGGGGTGGGGGGCTTTTGTCGGAGGGAGCTGTGGAGGGACACACCGGCACAGAGGTGGCGGCGCCGGGGCTGGGCGCCGGTGGGGGCGGCCAGGTGCAGGTCGAGGGGCTCGCGGGCCGAAAGGAAGGCAACTGGGCGCGCGGCGGAGCCTGGGTCCGGGCCAGCCGCCCCGGGAGCGTCTGGGGTGCGGCTGCCTTCCAGGGCCGCCTTCTGGCCGCCTGGCCGGCCGGGCCGGCGGGGAGCGCCCCCGCCGGCGCGCGCCGTGGTGGGAGGGGCCTGAGGAGGTGGGGCCTGCAGCGGGGCCCGGCGGGGGCGGAGCCGGCGGCCCCCGCCGCGGGCGAGTAAAGGAGAAGGCGGGCGGAGCGGGAGGCAAAAAGCCTACAGCACCCGGTATTCCCAGGCGGTCTCCCATCCAAGTACTAACCAGGCCCGACCCTGCTTAGCTTCCGAGATCAGACGAGATCGGGCGCGTTCAGGGTGGTATGGCCGTAGACGGGGGCGGGGGCCGCGGGCTGCCTCTTGAGGCCCAGTTTCGCAGGCGCTGGCGCCTTAACGCCAGCCTGGCGGCCCGCCCGCCCCGGCAGGGCCCCCTCGCCCGCCCAGGCAGGGGCAACGGAGGTCTCGGTTATCGGGCGGCGGCGGAGGGTTTGGCGACCACCTCCCAGCCCAGGGCGGCCGTGACCCAGCAAAGCCTTCGGCGCTTGGCGCCCCGCCCAAGATCCCGCACGTCGCTCACAGGGACGTGGCCCCGGAGGCTTCAGGGCCCGGGGCCCGCGGTCCCTTGGGCATCGGCCCTGCCCGCCCACGCGGCGCTAGGCGCAGCGCAGCCGCAGCCCGGGCCGGCCCTGCTGCCCGACAGCAGCTGGCCCGAAGCCACTGGGAGCCACCATTGAGTCGCCACGGCCCCTCAGCCCCGGCAAGGCCACCCTTGCCCCCACACCCCCCGCCGAGCTCAGGACCCCGCCCCTGGTGGCCGGCAGGCCCGGGGAAGCGGCCCCTGCCCTCGATCCCGCTCCCGCACCCGGCCGCGGTGACACGCCAGAGGGGCGGGGTGGGGGTGGGGGGCTTTTGTCGGAGGGAGCTGTGGAGGGACACACCGGCACACAGGTGGCGGCGCCGGGGCTGGGCGCCGGTGGGGGCGGCCAGGTGCAGGTCGAGGGGCTCGCGGGCCGAAAGGAAGGCAACTGGGCGCGCGGCGGAGCCTGGGTCCGGGCCAGCCGCCCCGGGAGCGTCTGGGGTGCGGCTGCCTTCCAGGGCCGCCTGGCCGGCCGGGCCGGCGGGGAGCGCCCCCGCCGGCGCGCGCCGTGGTGGGAGGGGCCTGAGGAGGTGGGCCCTGCAGCGGGGCCCGGCGGGGGCGGAGCCCGCGGGCCCCGCCGCGGGCGAGTAAAGGAGAAGGCGGGCGGAGCGGGAGGCAAAAAGCCTACAGCACCCGGTATTCCCAGGCGGTCTCCCATCCAAGTACTAACCAGGCCCGACCCTGCTTAGCTTCCGAGATCAGACGAGATCGGGCGCGTTCAGGGTGGTATGGCCGTAGACGGGGGCGGGGGCCGCGGGCTGCCTCTTGAGGCCCAGTTTCGCAGGCGCTGGCGCCTTAACGCCAGCCTGGCGGCCCGCCCGCCCCGGCAGGGCCCCCTCGCCCGCCCAGGCAGGGGCAACGGAGGTCTCGGGTATCGGGCGGCGGCGGAGGGTTTGGCGACCACCTCCCAGCCCAGGGCGGCCGTGACCCAGCAAAGCCTTCGGCGCTTGGCGCCCCGCCCAAGATCCCGCACGTCGCTCACAGGGACGTGGCCCCGGAGGCTTCAGGGCCCGGGGCCCGCGGTCCCTTGGGCATCGGCCCTGCCCGCCCACGCGGCGCTAGGCGCAGCGCAGCCGCAGCCCGGGCCGGCCCTGCTGCCCGACAGCAGCTGGCCCGAAGCCACTGGGAGCCACCATTGAGTCGCCACGGCCCCTCAGCCCCGGCAAGGCCACCCTTGCCCCCACACCCCCCGCCGAGCTCAGGACCCCGCCCCTGGTGGCCGGCAGGCCCGGGGAAGCGGCCCCTGCCCTCGATCCCGCTCCCGCACCCGGCCGCGGTGACACGCCAGAGGGGCGGGGTGGGGGTGGGGGGCTTTTGTCGGAGGGAGCTGTGGAGGGACACACCGGCACACAGGTGGCGGCGCCGGGGCTGGGCGCCGGTGGGGGCGGCCAGGTGCAGGTCGAGGGGCTCGCGGGCCGAAAGGAAGGCAACTGGGCGCGCGGCGGAGCCTGGGTCCGGGCCAGCCGCCCCGGGAGCGTCTGGGGTGCGGCTGCCTTCCAGGGCCGCCTTCTGGCCGCCTGGCCGGCCGGGCCGGCGGGGAGCGCCCCCGCCGGCGCGCGCCGTGGTGGGAGGGGCCTGAGGAGGTGGGGCCTGCAGCGGGGCCCGGCGGGGGCGGAGCCGGCGGCCCCCGCCGCGGGCGAGTAAAGGAGAAGGCGGGCGGAGCGGGAGGCAAAAAGCCTACAGCACCCGGTATTCCCAGGCGGTCTCCCATCCAAGTACTAACCAGGCCCGACCCTGCTTAGCTTCCGAGATCAGACGAGATCGGGCGCGTTCAGGGTGGTATGGCCGTAGACGGGGGCGGGGGCCGCGGGCTGCCTCTTGAGGCCCAGTTTCGCAGGCGCTGGCGCCTTAACGCCAGCCTGGCGGCCCGCCCGCCCCGGCAGGGCCCCCTCGCCCGCCCAGGCAGGGGCAACGGAGGTCTCGGTTATCGGGCGGCGGCGGAGGGTTTGGCGACCACCTCCCAGCCCAGGGCGGCCGTGACCCAGCAAAGCCTTCGGCGCTTGGCGCCCCGCCCAAGATCCCGCACGTCGCTCACAGGGACGTGGCCCCGGAGGCTTCAGGGCCCGGGGCCCGCGGTCCCTTGGGCATCGGCCCTGCCCGCCCACGCGGCGCTAGGCGCAGCGCAGCCGCAGCCCGGGCCGGCCCTGCTGCCCGACAGCAGCTGGCCCGAAGCCACTGGGAGCCACCATTGAGTCGCCACGGCCCCTCAGCCCCGGCAAGGCCACCCTTGCCCCCACACCCCCCGCCGAGCTCAGGACCCCGCCCCTGGTGGCCGGCAGGCCCGGGGAAGCGGCCCCTGCCCTCGATCCCGCTCCCGCACCCGGCCGCGGTGACACGCCAGAGGGGCGGGGTGGGGGTGGGGGGCTTTTGTCGGAGGGAGCTGTGGAGGGACACACCGGCACACAGGTGGCGGCGCCGGGGCTGGGCGCCGGTGGGGGCGGCCAGGTGCAGGTCGAGGGGCTCGCGGGCCGAAAGGAAGGCAACTGGGCGCGCGGCGGAGCCTGGGTCCGGGCCAGCCGCCCCGGGAGCGTCTGGGGTGCGGCTGCCTTCCAGGGCCGCCTGGCCGGCCGGGCCGGCGGGGAGCGCCCCCGCCGGCGCGCGCCGTGGTGGGAGGGGCCTGAGGAGGTGGGCCCTGCAGCGGGGCCCGGCGGGGGCGGAGCCCGCGGGCCCCGCCGCGGGCGAGTAAAGGAGAAGGCGGGCGGAGCGGGAGGCAAAAAGCCTACAGCACCCGGTATTCCCAGGCGGTCTCCCATCCAAGTACTAACCAGGCCCGACCCTGCTTAGCTTCCGAGATCAGACGAGATCGGGCGCGTTCAGGGTGGTATGGCCGTAGACGGGGGCGGGGGCCGCGGGCTGCCTCTTGAGGCCCAGTTTCGCAGGCGCTGGCGCCTTAACGCCAGCCTGGCGGCCCGCCCGCCCCGGCAGGGCCCCCTCGCCCGCCCAGGCAGGGGCAACGGAGGTCTCGGGTATCGGGCGGCGGCGGAGGGTTTGGCGACCACCTCCCAGCCCAGGGCGGCCGTGACCCAGCAAAGCCTTCGGCGCTTGGCGCCCCGCCCAAGATCCCGCACGTCGCTCACAGGGACGTGGCCCCGGAGGCTTCAGGGCCCGGGGCCCGCGGTCCCTTGGGCATCGGCCCTGCCCGCCCACGCGGCGCTAGGCGCAGCGCAGCCGCAGCCCGGGCCGGCCCTGCTGCCCGACAGCAGCTGGCCCGAAGCCACTGGGAGCCACCATTGAGTCGCCACGGCCCCTCAGCCCCGGCAAGGCCACCCTTGCCCCCACACCCCCCGCCGAGCTCAGGACCCCGCCCCTGGTGGCCGGCAGGCCCGGGGAAGCGGCCCCTGCCCTCGATCCCGCTCCCGCACCCGGCCGCGGTGACACGCCAGAGGGGCGGGGTGGGGGTGGGGGGCTTTTGTCGGAGGGAGCTGTGGAGGGACACACCGGCACAGAGGTGGCGGCGCCGGGGCTGGGCGCCGGTGGGGGCGGCCAGGTGCAGGTCGAGGGGCTCGCGGGCCGAAAGGAAGGCAACTGGGCGCGCGGCGGAGCCTGGGTCCGGGCCAGCCGCCCCGGGAGCGTCTGGGGTGCGGCTGCCTTCCAGGGCCGCCTTCTGGCCGCCTGGCCGGCCGGGCCGGCGGGGAGCGCCCCCGCCGGCGCGCGCCGTGGTGGGAGGGGCCTGAGGAGGTGGGGCCTGCAGCGGGGCCCGGCGGGGGCGGAGCCGGCGGCCCCCGCCGCGGGCGAGTAAAGGAGAAGGCGGGCGGAGCGGGAGGCAAAAAGCCTACAGCACCCGGTATTCCCAGGCGGTCTCCCATCCAAGTACTAACCAGGCCCGACCCTGCTTAGCTTCCGAGATCAGACGAGATCGGGCGCGTTCAGGGTGGTATGGCCGTAGACGGGGGCGGGGGCCGCGGGCTGCCTCTTGAGGCCCAGTTTCGCAGGCGCTGGCGCCTTAACGCCAGCCTGGCGGCCCGCCCGCCCCGGCAGGGCCCCCTCGCCCGCCCAGGCAGGGGCAACGGAGGTCTCGGGTATCGGGCGGCGGCGGAGGGTTTGGCGACCACCTCCCAGCCCAGGGCGGCCGTGACCCAGCAAAGCCTTCGGCGCTTGGCGCCCCGCCCAAGATCCCGCACGTCGCTCACAGGGACGTGGCCCCGGAGGCTTCAGGGCCCGGGGCCCGCGGTCCCTTGGGCATCGGCCCTGCCCGCCCACGCGGCGCTAGGCGCAGCGCAGCCGCAGCCCGGGCCGGCCCTGCTGCCCGACAGCAGCTGGCCCGAAGCCACTGGGAGCCACCATTGAGTCGCCACGGCCCCTCAGCCCCGGCAAGGCCACCCTTGCCCCCACACCCCCCGCCGAGCTCAGGACCCCGCCCCTGGTGGCCGGCAGGCCCGGGGAAGCGGCCCCTGCCCTCGATCCCGCTCCCGCACCCGGCCGCGGTGACACGCCAGAGGGGCGGGGTGGGGGTGGGGGGCTTTTGTCGGAGGGAGCAGTGGAGGGACACACCGGCACACAGGTGGCGGCGCCGGGGCTGGGCGCCGGTGGGGGCGGCCAGGTGCAGGTCGAGGGGCTCACGGGCCGAAAGGAAGGCAACTGGGCGCGCGGCGGAGCCTGGGTCTGGGCCAGCCGCCCCGGGAGCGTCTGGGGTGCGGCTGCCTTCCAGGGCCGCCTTCTGGCCGCCTGGCCGGCCGGGCCGGCGGGGAGCGCCCCCGCCGGCGCGCGCCGTGGTGGGAGGGGCCTGAGGAGGTGGGGCCTGCAGAGGGGCCCGGCGGGGGCGGAGCCGGCGGCCCCCGCCGCGGGCGAGTAAAGGAGAAGGCGGGCGGAGCGGGAGGCAAAAAGCCTACAGCACCCGGTATTCCCAGGCGGTCTCCCATCCAAGTACTAACCAGGCCCGACCCTGCTTAGCTTCCGAGATCAGACGAGATCGGGCGCGTTCAGGGTGGTATGGCCGTAGACGGGGGCGGGGGCCGCGGGCTGCCTCTTGAGGCCCAGTTTCGCAGGCGCTGGCGCCTTAACGCCAGCCTGGCGGCCCGCCCGCCCCGGCAGGGCCCCCTCGCCCGCCCAGGCAGGGGCAACGGAGGTCTCGGGTATCGGGCGGCGGCGGAGGGTTTGGCGACCACCTCCCAGCCCAGGGCGGCCGTGACCCAGCAAAGCCTTCGGCGCTTGGCGCCCCGCCCAAGATCCCGCACGTCGCTCACAGGGACGTGGCCCCGGAGGCTTCAGGGCCCGGGGCCCGCGGTCCCTTGGGCATCGGCCCTGCCCGCCCACGCGGCGCTAGGCGCAGCGCAGCCGCAGCCCGGGCCGGCCCTGCTTCCCGACAGCAGCTGGCCCAAAGCCACTGGGAGCCACCATTGAGTCGCCACGGCCCCTCAGCCCCGGCAAGGCCACCCTTGCCCCCACACCCCCCGCCGAGCTCAGGACCCCGCCCCTGGTGGCCGGCAGGCCCGGGGAAGCGGCCCCTGCCCTCGATCCCGCTCCCGCACCCGGCCGCGGTGACACGCCAGAGGGGCGGGGTGGGGGTGGGGGGCTTTTGTCCGAGGGAGCTGTGGAGGGACACACCGGCACACAGGTGGCGGCGCCGGGGCTGGGCGCCGGTGGGGGCGGCCAGGTGCAGGTCGAGGGGCTCGCGGGCCGAAAGGACGGCAACTGGGCCCGCGGCGGAGCCTGGGTCCGGGTCAGCCGCCCCGGGAGCGTCTGGGGTGCGGCTGCCTTCCAGGGCCGCCTTCTGGCCGCCTGGCCGGCCGGGCCGGCGGGGAGCGCCCCCGCCGGCGCGCGCCGTGGTGGGAGGGGCCTGAGGAGGTGGGCCCTGCAGCGGGGCCCGGCGGGGGCGGAGCCGGCGGCCCCCGCCGCGGGCGAGTAAAGGAGAAGGCGGGCGGAGCGGGAGGCAAAAAGCCTACAGCACCCGGTATTCCCAGGCGGTCTCCCATCCAAGTACTAACCAGGCCCGACCCTGCTTAGCTTCCGAGATCAGACGAGATCGGGCGCGTTCAGGGTGGTATGGCCGTAGACGGGGGCGGGGGCCGCGGGCTGCCTCTTGAGGCCCAGTTTCGCAGGCGCTGGCGCCTTAACGCCAGCCTGGCGGCCCGCCCGCCCCGGCAGGGCCCCCTCGCCCGCCCAGGCAGGGGCAACGGAGGTCTCGGGTATCGGGCGGCGGCGGAGGGTTTGGCGACCACCTCCCAGCCCAGGGCGGCCGTGACCCAGCAAAGCCTTCGGCGCTTGGCGCCCCGCCCAAGATCCCGCACGTCGCTCACAGGGACGTGGCCCCGGAGGCTTCAGGGCCCGGGGCCCGCGGTCCCTTGGGCATCGGCCCTGCCCGCCCACGCGGCGCTAGGCGCAGCGCAGCCGCAGCCCGGGCCGGCCCTGCTGCCCGACAGCAGCTGGCCCAAAGCCACTGGGAGCCACCATTGAGTCGCCACGGCCCCTCAGCCCCGGCAAGGCCACCCTTGCCCCCACACCCCCCGCCGAGCTCAGGACCCCGCCCCTGGTGGCCGGCAGGCCCGGGGAAGCGGCCCCTGCCCTCGATCCCGCTCCCGCACCCGGCCGCGGTGACACGCCAGAGGGGCGGGGTGGGGGTGGGGGGCTTTTGTCGGAGGGAGCTGTGGAGGGACACACCGGCACAGAGGTGGCGGCGCCGGGGCTGGGCGCCGGTGGGGTTGGCCAGGTGCAGGTCGAGGGGCTTGCGGGCCGAAAGGAAGGCAACTGGGCGCGCGGCGGAGCCTGGGTCCGGGCCAGCCGCCCCGGGAGCGTCTGGGGTGCGGCTGCCTTCCAGGGCCGCCTTCTGGCCGCCTGGCCGGCCGGGCCGGCGGGGAGCGCCCCCGCCGGCGCGCGCCGTGGTGGGAGGGGCCTGAGGAGGTGGGGCCTGCAGCGGGGCCCGGCGGGGGCGGAGCCGGCGGCCCCCGCCGCGGGCGAGTAAAGGAGAAGGCGGGCGGAGCGGGAGGCAAAAAGCCTACAGCACCCGGTATTCCCAGGCGGTCTCCCATCCAAGTACTAACCAGGCCCGACCCTGCTTAGCTTCCGAGATCAGACGAGATCGGGCGCGTTCAGGGTGGTATGGCCGTAGACGGGGGCGGGGGCCGCGGGCTGCCTCTTGAGGCCCAGTTTCGCAGGCGCTGGCGCCTTAACGCCAGCCTGGCGGCCCGCCCGCCCCGGCAGGGCCCCCTCGCCCGCCCAGGCAGGGGCAACGGAGGTCTCGGGTATCGGGCGGCGGCGGAGGGTTTGGCGACCACCTCCCAGCCCAGGGCGGCCGTGACCCAGCAAAGCCTTCGGCGCTTGGCGCCCCGCCCAAGATCCCGCACGTCGCTCACAGGGACGTGGCCCCGGAGGCTTCAGGGCCCGGGGCCCGCGGTCCCTTGGGCATCGGCCCTGCCCGCCCACGCGGCGCTAGGCGCAGCGCAGCCGCAGCCCGGGCCGGCCCTGCTGCCCGACAGCAGCTGGCCCAAAGCCACTGGGAGCCACCATTGAGTCGCCACGGCCCCTCAGCCCCGGCAAGGCCACCCTTGCCCCCACACCCCCCGCCGAGCTCAGGACCCCGCCCCTGGTGGCCGGCAGGCCCGGGGAAGCGGCCCCTGCCCTCGATCCCGCTCCCGCACCCGGCCGCGGTGACACGCCAGAGGGGCGGGGTGGGGGTGGGGGGCTTTTGTCGGAGGGAGCTGTGGAGGGACACACCGGCACACAGGTGGCGGCGCCGGGGCTGGGCGCCGGTGGGGGCGGCCAGGTGCAGGTCGAGGGGCTCGCGGGCCGAAAGGACGGCAACTGGGCCCGCGGCGGAGCCTGGGTCCGGGTCAGCCGCCCCGGGAGCGTCTGGGGTGCGGCTGCCTTCCAGGGCCGCCTTCTGGCCGCCTGGCCGGCCGGGCCGGCGGGGAGCGCCCCCGCCGGCGCGCGCCGTGGTGGGAGGGGCCTGAGGAGGTGGGGCCTGCAGCGGGGCCCGGCGGGGGCGGAGCCGGCGGCCCCCGCCGCGGGCGAGTAAAGG